>NC_090872.1:4210614-4255614 GCF_036669935.1 Montipora foliosa | reverse complement strand
AATGGGACGCTTTATATTACCTAAAATCAAGACTGAGCATTTTAAAAATGTGTTTTTAAACAGATGCTTGTATCGTTAGAACTTTTATACCTTTATCTATATATATGTATTTATATATATATGTCTTTTTAGATACTTAGTGTTGGATGTACATCACAATTATAGATAATTTAAATTTTTTAGATGCAATTGTTATTAAGAACGTTTCGATTCTTAACCAAATAAAGTGCTAAAGTGCTGCCCTTGTTAATTAGATCAATGTTCTTTTCCAGAGGCTCCTAAGGAAAGAAAGTTTACCTTGGGTCTACCATTGCTGCCTAACAAGAATTTATCATCGTCTAAGGTCACAAGGTATGTTGTGATCCACTCTTCATCGTTTGGATTCCCATATCCTTGTGTTGCAACTCCTGTAATTATTGTCTCCTTCTTAAAGGTAACTTCCACGAACTTAAGGCTGATTTCATTGCTTTTTTCTGCTCTATATCCCCCGGAGCTGTTTAGCCTAATATCGTCCTTGCTCAGTGGATAATTTTCAAGACTGTATATCGATAACGTCTGTAATGTGACCATCTGAACATTCAGAGGGAGGTTGCACTCGGGTTCTTGATCTGGAGTTAGTTATGAAATAACAATATTTAGTAAAGATCTGTTAATCTGTGACGTTAAGAAAAAGAAAACAAATCAGTATACTATTTTCTACTTTTGGATTGTATAAAATTCACTCTTCTGTCTCGATTCCATCCAGACATTCAGATCGGCTAAACCAGGCCGCTCCACACTGGCTGAAATCACTACATTTATACCTAACAGACTCTCCTCTGGATTCAACTATCTTTATCGTGGAATGCGGAAATGCTCTCAGCTAAGGAATAAAAATTTAATAAGTCTAGATCTTGTGATAAAATTGATTCAAAAGACAAACGCAACTAGATTCATTTTGACAACGTTTCGACATCGTTCGATGTCATCGTCAGGCAATGAATTTTAATCGGATGAAGCATAACTTATGGTACAAGAACAATAGAACAATATATACAATAGTACGCTAACAATAAATGTGAAATCTAAGTAAATAGTTTTGCCCTGACAGAGTCTGACTGCACATTAAGTGATGGTTTCAATTATTTGATGTAGAACATCTCATGAATTAAGCAGTCAAATTTCGATAAGCATTTCGTTATGACACTAAAACTCGCCGCCGGGGGTGCTGTTGTTTGGCCATGATCTGCTAGGCGATGCCTCCCGATAGCTGAGTATCTATGTTCCCCAATTCGTTGATGCAAGTGACGAGATGTATAGCCAACATAGCTCGCATCACACGAGCCACATCTGATGTATTTAGTGTCATAAAGAAATGCGCATCGAAATTTGACTGCTTAATTCATGAGATGTTCTACATCAAAGAATTGAAACCATCTCTTAATGTGCAGTCAGACTCTGTCAGGGCAAAACTATTTACTTAGATTTCACATTCATTGTTAGCGTACTATTGTATATATTGTTCTATTGTTCTATTTTTCTTGTAATAAAAAATACTAAATACATGAGATGTCGAATCACAATCTACTAGCAATAATAATAAAAACACCATTAGAATCGTCTTGCCATATATTGACGAAACACCAGCCGATATTGTGAAGCGCCAACTTACTCAGCTAAATAAGAAACTGGATATAGATCTACAGCCAGTTTTTGTCAGCCGCAAGCTCGAGGATGTCCTTAAATTCCGTGAGCCCAAACCATCATTAGTCAGCTAACAACTAGTCGTCTATAAATTTCAATGTGGCTCGTGTGATGCGCGCTATGTTGGCTATACATTTCGTCACTTGCATCAACGAATTGAGGAACATAGATACTCAGCTATCGGGAGGCATCGCCTAGCAGATCATGGCCAAACAACAGCATCCCCGGCGGCGAGTTTTAGTGTCATAAAGAAAGGCTCATCGAAATTTGCTTAATTCATGAGATGTTCTACATCAAATAATTGAAACCATCACTTAATGTGCAGTCAGGCTCTATCAGGGCAAAACTATTTACTTAGATTTTACATTTATCGTTAGCGTACTATTGTATATATTGTTCTATTGTTCTATTGTTCTTGTACTATAGGTTATGCTTCATCCGATTAAAATTCATTGCCTGACGATGACATCGGACGATGGCGAAACGTTGTCAAAATGAATCTAGTTGCGTTTGTCTTTTTAATCAATAAAAATTTACAAGCTAATTCCCACAGTGATCTGTAGCCGTTAGAAATGTCTGTCCGTATACGCTGACGTGAGACAAAAGAACTGAAAAGTGACTTGCAATCCCGTCTTAGCTGCCATGTAACTTACCGCAGTATTGACATGTTCTACTGCACTTCCTTCGCATCCATCTTTCATATTTCCAACAGTCCTTATTGTTGCGGAATTTTTGACATTTATCATGACCGAGAATGCCTTTGCATTCTGCCGATAAACAAAAATGACACGAAAGCTGAACTTTTTCAAGCAATGGTTTTGTTTGGAGAAGGGAATTGAGAGTTTTCCGCTTGGAGGATCCTTCACAATATTTTCTAGTCAAACGGTCGAGAAAACAGTACACCAGCAAAGCCATAAATACATTAAGGGTCAAACACGATTATTACCGCATATATTTTCAAAGCATTCGTAGTCACTGGGAAAAGAAAGGTTTTCAGTTTTCGTCCGGGAAACTGAAAGATGGTAACCGGATAAAGGACATATTCGCTGGCACATATCTCCAATAAAATGGGATTTTCAAAAAGAGCACTGTGCTCTTTGAATAGGTCTTATCACGGTTTTGACCGTCATTTTGACGGGTAGGCAAAGCGTAAAGAATTTTAAAGTGTTTATATGGGGATCCGATGTCAAATAATTTTTGTTGAACGCTAGTTCTAAGAAAATTATGAATCGCGAACTAAAGGTACAGGGTAAAGGATTATACAGACCAATTTTTAGGGACTAGCCTTCGTTAAAAGCTGCGTGGTTTCGTTTTCGATTTTTCCATACATTTGTCTGTAATTGTTACTGAAAATTCGCGGGAAAAAATTACAGACAAATGTATGGTAAAATTGAAAACGCTGCCGGGCAACTTCTGTAAAAGGCTAGTGTCTAAAATTTGGTCTGTATAATCTATTGCCCTGTATCTTCAGTTCTCAATTCATAAAATTTTCAGAACTAACGTTTAACGAAAATAATTTGACATGGGATCCCCATATAAAGACTACAAATTCTCTACGCTTTGCCTACCCGTCAAAATGGCGGTCAAAACCGTGATAAGTCCTATTGCAAAACATGTTTTGAGGTGTCTCTTTTTTTTTTAAGTTATAATATTCGCTTAAGTGTTAAGACAATAAAAATAGGAGAAGCATGCACAATAGTAGGTAACAGAAGAAAAGAACGCTAGGATCAAGATCATAGCTTTCAAGTTAATGAGGATAGATTTCTCAGATTCAAGTTGAGATTTCGGAGCAATTACAGAACACCCGTCCACCTGGAAGCTGTCCACCGCGGTCCCGTAGTCGATGAATATGAATATTAAGACTTAACTCCAAACCGGACTGCCACCATGGTCCGCAGTCCCGTAGTGAATGCATATGAATATTATAACTCAGGCCAAGGAGTAAAATATACTGCCATGCAGTGTGCATGATTGACTGCGGTGGTGACCTTTTGAGGTTAAATTTAAGTGGACCGGTATTCTGTAATCTAGCCGAGATTCCGATGAGGCAGAATCTGTAATTTCGGTGTATCAAGGTTTGAGATGATCTGTTTGACGACTAAGAACTGTTCACGGACGCGAGTAGAATTTCGCCGACGTAGCGGCGTTACAGTCGGCATTAGCGGGAACTTTTTTCACTACACCTAAGCTTATTAACGGAAGGATAGTTTATTGTAAAATCACAGTTAAATGAAAATGCTTCCACAACGACGTTAAGGAAGTTGCACTTACTTTGACCAAAAGACTTTTGCCTTTTCAACTTGAACAAATAATATATCAACCAACAATTTTGCAAAGCGGTTATTAACGTAGTAACGGTACGCTCCGTTTCTGCGAGTTGAAACGATAGACAATGAAAAGAGATTTCTTAATAGTACCTTTTTTAGGCAGTAATTAAAATCAAATGCCTAGAGATAATTTTAAAATCGAACTTTCTTAGATATACGAGGCCCGGTCTCTAGTATCCTGTAGCCATACTTCAACTTCCCGGACACACTCTCACGGTGCGTCTCTCCGTGTAGGTGTATAAATGGGTACCGGCAAAAATGCTGGGGGTAACCCTGCGATGGACTAGCATACCATCCAGGGGGGAGTAGTAATAATCCTAGTCGCTTCATGCTAGAGAGACCGGAGATAAGCGCCGGCCTTCTAGGCTCGTAGCAGACTTTACCTTTACCTTACAATTTGAAAAGAAAAAGCTCCATTAACAGGCCACCAGTCAGTAAACGGTGAGGTTCCAGGCTGTAAAAGTTTTTGGCAATTGACTCTTAGTTGTTTAGTTTTCTTACTCCATCCAGCCTCAAATACATCTCCTCGCCTAATACAACCTAAAAGGTAATTCCCCTCATGCAGAAATTTCTCCATACCCAAATGCAACTATTTGATGGTAAAGGTGCGATAAGATGATCAGGTACCCGGTTGCTTGGCAACGGACGAAGTCAGAGTCCTACCCATACTTTTTCTACCTCGGTCAAGTTTGACCTGGGCCTCATTGTTCAATACTGAGATGGGTAGCGTTATCCACCATGAAAGGGAGAAGTGATCCTGTATTTGTCTCCTATCAATTCAGGTCGCTTCAACAAGATTCGGGCCTATGACCTACGAATCCAGTCAGTTGGGAGAAGGTCAATTTGTCGGGCCCATTTGTTCCCGTCCCGTGAAGGACTCGATATATGAAATGAATGTATATTTGAAGTGCAGGTTATAGAAGAATGAGACAAATGATCCTCTCACTTACAGCTGGGCAATTTAAGCAATTGTTTCTTAACGACACCTAAAAAATTCAGGTGGTTTTACGTGGGGCTTCATAACTCAGTTAGCAGGGCATTGGCACTCATTGTCCTTAGTTCGAATTAACCTCGTTAAAGCCGCCTGATTTTTTCAGGTGTCGATAAGAGAAATTTGCTTAAATTACTCTTTGTTTGTCCTCCCAAATTTTACATAAGCATTGTTTTTGTTTTCCCTTGGGACCATTGTGAGTCCCAAGAGAAACTGGAAACAAAGCGTATGTAAAATTTGGGGGGACAAACAAAGAGTATTATGGTATTTTCCGAAGTGGCCTATATCCAGTACTTCAAATATTTATATGTTATTGGACGATTTAGTTTGTAGTATCATTGGATATTTTTACGAGTCTCGCTGTATTTTGGCGAGCCCGTATATCCCACGCGATACTACACACTAAATCGACCAATAAGCTATTTAGTATCCATCTTTTTCGCGCTATATTTTTAGCAAGTGAACTGTAAACAACCGAGAACGTGTTACAGATTTGCACGTGACGTGGGGCAAACGTCAGCACTTCAACCAGTCAAAGCGGTTTTCTACTGTATATCTTGGGATAGTTTTACTTGTTTCGTGCGTTTTCTGTACAATAACTAATAATATGGATAATAAATACATTCATTCCTTTCATCGTTATTCACTGTCTAGTGGAATAGCTGCAAACACCCCTGTATGGTAGGTCAATGTTCAATCCAATGGGTGGCGCCATTTACGTTGCGGTATTTTAAAGATTTGAATCTTTTAACATTGATTGATGTATGATCTCGGACGCCCTGATATCTCTCTCCAAAATTGATCGTAAGCTCTAAACCACCGAAAGGGTTATCATGACAACCACCCATTAAACACACTGATGGAATGACACTAAGTAAGACCTTTATCCCTTTTTGTGGGAAGTTAAAAAATTATGGGATGCAATTATAGGAGCTGTAGAAATAGAAGCAAAACTTTAGATACAATAACAGCAAAGCATGCAACCTACCTTCAGAATTCGTAGCAGTTAAGATAAAGATTGCGGAAAGGGCTGTAATTAAAACAAGCTTCATTGCGATGTTTTCTCCTTTGTGTCCGCCTAAGAGTGATCAAAGAAAGTTGAGTTCTGAGTACGAGAAATGCCCATTGTACGGTTGAATTAAGGGGAATTAGATATTTCTAAACCCTAAGTGATGATGTGATCATGATTATGATTTGCTTTGCAATTTCACTACGCTTCAAGGCAGACAGCAACATTGGTGAACGTTGATGAAATTAAGAGACAAAACTAATATTTTTATGTGCAAACAAATTAAGGCGGTTGTTTTGTTTGAGCGAGTTCTGAACCTAGGTCATTTCCAATGCAAACACTTAATGCTCTATTTGAGGTCGCCGCCCTCAAATTACCTTACATTTACGAACGGCCATAATCCTCTTAGTTTGACAAAGGGTACAGTGTGACAGAAATGTTCAAAGACAATTCATGCATTTTGCTCAAAATTAATGAACTCAGAGCAATATTTCGCTTTTGTCCTCACTGCAGCCTATGAAACCCCCAATTGGACAAACGAGAAATACAACCCGCAATCATCCATTGCATTATTAATTTAAGTTAACGATCAGGTCCCAGTTGATCGAAGACTGGATAACTATGTCACTATCGAACAGTTCCAGTATCTGCAAGGATTTGATTTTTTACTCACGTATCCGAAAAATGCGGACTGTATGCAAACACAGTTAGGGCGTCCGCCAATGGCGGGTTTAACGTGGATAGTGTAATGGGATAAAGTTATCCAGGCTATGAACAATTTGGGGCCGGGAAGCGAAGGTCACACTTCAAGACAAAACATAAAAGCTGGGAACTTTACAAGGAAATGGGTTCAGCTAAATAATGCTAAAAATGCTCTCAGTTCGTGTTATCTAAGAAAAACATCCTGCTATCCTGAAAGAACGTCATGGTGCAAAACGTTCGTTTCATCCAAAAAACGCAACTTTTTGCGTATTTGTTCCGTGGCATCGTACAGTGTAACTACTTCATCGGTGATACTTTCGTCAATATATAGGAAGACGGGTCTTTTACCCGGGTGATGCTGCGTTCGTCTATACGTGATTTAACACTGATTAATATCATTGTCGAATTTTGTGCTGCTTGATTTTAAAAATGTCATATTGGCCAATATTTACAAAATAGTAGCCTTTTCTGTGTCAGGGGAGTAAAACCTACCTCTGCCTTTAGCGTTTTCCATGGGCTTTCGTCCGGCGAGTTGTGCTTTCTTCGAAGGTTCGTTGACAGTATTGCCAACAAATTTCTCTGTTGACTCGCCGACTAAAACGGACTAGTTACATCAACTACAAAACACTTGATAAACAGTATTTATTCCCTTTAAAGGATACCGAACTGCACATGCCTACATTGCCATATTTTAACTGGAAAAGTGTTACTAACATACCTGCATCTTCGAGGTTACTTTTTTTTTCATTCGTTCATCACTTGTTCACCTTTGTGGTTAAATTATTGCGTTTGTCCTCCAAACCGGCCCAGAGCACGGTTGCTTGAACCAGTTGCCGAGGCGACGAGAATTTCGCCTCTATCAAGACAGCGTTTTGTTCAAACTCTTCAGACGTTCTTTGAGTTTTTTAATTGGCAAAACCTCCACAGTTACCCTAGTGCCTTTGTAAACTTCATTGTTGTTGCATTGAACCTTTTGATTCAGTTTCTGTCGACTTACTTATTATTATGCAGTATAAACGTTCGTATGCTAGCTTAGCACATAGCTCAATAGGGCGCAATTGCGTAACCTAAAGGCTGTAAAAATAACCTGAATATATCTAAAAAGTTCGTATCTACATATATCGATCTATATATAAGCGAATTAAAAGGTTAACTTCGATTCTTAAAAAGGTAGAAATGTGAAATGAATCTCTTCAGACCTATTAAAACAATAATATTAAAGCATCTAAGACGATCCTAAATAATTGTTCTGTTGTCTCTGACCGGAGTTAGTATCTGCTTATGTTAACACTTTGAAAGATCTCGCTATGTGCAGACTTTCAGACAAAACGATCTTCTGCATTTTCAACAATACCTCTTTGCCCCTTTTAACTCCTACAAGACTTCGGATGGTGTTCACCAGTTCCTCACTGTATCCTCCTAACACGTCCATTACGATGTTAAACTGTTTCACTTGATATCCAGGAAACTGCCTCTTCAATTCCAGTCGCAATGGGGCATACTTTTCCGTCTTCTCGCAGCTCTTGATCTCCCTGTTATTCATCCAAGGACAGCTCATCTCCAGCAAGATGACAGATTTTGCTGTGCTATCCACTATTCGGGTATCAATTCTGTTAGCTCTCACCGTCACATGATCTGCATAAACAGGGACATCCCAGAAGGCTTGCGCTCGGTCATTTTGATAGACAGGTTTAGGCTTGCTCAGTGAATACCATGGCGGTACACTGTCCATCAGGTCTAGGCTGTACAACATCTCAAAAAAAATTACTTTCAACACCGCATTATGCCGTTGCAGATATTTGGACTGCGCAAGCGCAGAGCAACCAGCCAGTACGTGGGCCACCGTCTCAGCTGCCTTGCCACATAAACGGCACATAATCTGGTCTGACCCCGTTCTTGTCTTCTTACTCTGGTACACTCGGGTGGGAAGTAACTGTTCGTACAGCTCAAACACGCCAGCGATAACATATGTCGGGCATGTCCTCCATTGCCACAGCCAAGTAAAGCTATGAGATTGTCGGACATCCCCTGTACCAGAGCCTTCTTGTTCTTCCTCCCATCGAGAAGCTATCAACTTTCCCTGCCAAGCTTGGCCTGATACCTGATCTTTCAATTTCTTCTGCTGTGCGCTTCTTAGCTTTTGCTTGATGTTTGACTCTTTCACTACTTCACCTTCCTCCGTGCAGCACATTGGGGTAGGGTATGTAAGAGATAGCTCTAATCCAAGATCTCGACTAAACTTTGTCGCCTCCTTGATGAGTGAGCTATGGCCTAGCACACCTGAACGTTCTTCGAACTTCCGAACAAGCTCCATTGTCGGATCAGTGTTCTTGAACAGTTTAAGTGCGCCTTTGATCTTGATGGCTTTATACTCCTCCTCCTCCGATCTCAGGCCTCGCCCGCCCTAATCCCGCGATAGATAGCACAATGCGGTTGAACCGCAACAATGCGGTTTACCACCATTGCTAACCACGATCTTGCGTGCTTCTCGATCGATTTGTTGAAGGTCAGTGACTGGCAGGTGCTGGGTCCACATTAAATAACTCAGAACAGGCAGGGTATACTGGTTTGAAGCTACCACTCGATGGTAATCTGAAAGAGGGCTGGACCATATAACAGAGAGTCTCTTTAAATACTCCTCTGAGGCAACCTTAAAGGCCAATTGATCTTCTTGTCTCGATGTTTCCAGTACTCCAAGAAATTTGTACTGCTTACCTTCTTTCAAACACTGTATGACTGATGACTCATCAAACTTAACTCCTTCCGCATCTTCCACTTTTACACCCCTCTTAACATGCACGACTGAGCACTTCTTAGAGTTCCACCGAAGCCGTATGTCTTGCATCTTACCTCTGGTTGATCTAAGGACGGTATTCAACTTCTTCTCCGACGCTGAATAGATCTTAAGATCGTCAATGTAGAGAAGGTCCGTCACCTTAGTGCTCAGTGGCTTAGACAATCTATACCCCTCTGTCGCCTTAAGTGACCATGCGATGGGGTTTAGGCAGATGGTAAAAAGTCTCGGGCATAGCGAGTCTCCTTGGGGAAGACCTCGTTTAAATTGGATAGTCTGATATTTCCTTGCCTAACTTTGTGGTGGTGACAATCTTGGTGTTCCACGTGCTGCAAAGCTTGGTAACCACCCTTTCCAACCATCTCGGGAATCGATGTACTTCCATCATTTCGCAGAGCCAATCATGATCAACGGATCAATTAGTTCCTTATTATTATTATTATTATTATTATTATTATTATTATTATTATTACAACACTGGACAAAGGGAAACTGTAGAATGAAGCTACGAAAGTCTAACATCATATAGATCAGGGACAGATGTGCCTGGCTAGGAATTTTACGTACAGTTTGATTTGATCATCACCTTTCGGTGCTGACGCGACTATATATCACACAGAAGACCAAGAACTGTTGAATACCAGTTTCGTACGTCAATATACATTTTGAAAGTTACTGAGAGAGTCAACAAAATAGGCACTGCTAATTACAGAATATCAGTCAGTTTTTTAAGTATTCAAAATGAGCCAAACCGCAGAATTTGCACATGAATGGGGCGTATTGTTATATGCCATGTCAAAGCTCAAGAATGCCGCTACAGGCTGGGTATTATTCTGGTGTTACTCTTTGAAAACACCTTGTCACCTGATAAAATTGGTACAAACCCTTCCTTCGGGAAAAGTGATCACGAAAAGTAACATTTTGTTGTGAAAACTACTTGTCTAGAGTTTTAAAATGACAAAGCTATAAATCACTCACCAAGTCAATGTGGGTCTGTAGCCGACGTAGGATGCTCCCACGTGACTACCAAACCACAGACGCCCGAACTGGAATTATCGATCACCTTTCGCCAATCACGTTTTCACATTTTTACCATGGGCTTATTTCCGTTTGAAAAATGTGTTGACAAGCTAAGATTTCATTAAATTTTCTTTTGCATAAAACCTGATTGTGTTTTTCAACTGGCCCGCTGTGTTTAAAACAGAGTTATGTCCCTTCCTTTGTTAAATCTCATCGGCTTGCTCGATCTTTAAGGACGGAAAGCCCAATAGGGGCTCTGCCGAGTCAATCGGAAAAACCTGAAGAGGATTTCTCGCTTTAATAGTCGACATGTCTATTTGAGGTCAATGTAGAGGGAAACAAAAATAAAAAGAAAGGAGAAAGCGAGAGCTCTTTTTTCGGCGCTTTTACCATACAGTGTATCTGTACTTTTCTAAATGGTGTTTGATAGCACAAGTGTTACTAATATTTTTAAAAGCACAAGCATGTTCCTTAAAGTCAAAAGTGAGGCTGTATTTTTAAAAATTCTGTACTTTTCTGTTCTAAAGACGTTAAAAAGAACCCATTGATAGTTACCCATACTTTGCCTTCATGTAACCCAAGAGAATGGTAAATCACGGTCTTCGAGAATAAAGAACCTTATTTCAAATTTTCAGGAGTTCTGTCCTCTCTCCGTAGAGAATTGCTTTATTTCAGTCGTATTTTGTTAATAATAGATTGACTTACGTGAGATTTACAGGAAATTGCGACTTCCAAAGCTCCAGTGATGAAGGTACTTAGCCTTTGGAGGGATCAGCTGTAGGGGTCTAAGTGGATCAAAGATTTAAAAAGACGTTTAATGTCCCAGTGACTGAGATATCTTAAGGATGGCTGTCCAATGGGTGACAACTTTTCAAAGCTTCCAATTATTTTTCTCTTAGACATTTTAAGACGAAAGGCGTTTATGGGAATTACCATGCCATCCGACTAAATTGTTTCGATATTTTGCATTTGAAACAAGCATATTAAATTCTAATAGTGTCCTCCTAAATTTGTGAGCAATGAATGAGTATATGGCTGCACTCGATAACACAAATCTATCCCAACTCGTCAAGGACAGATGAACAACTTGAGGAATTGCTAATCTTAACGCAAACGAAATCTCTAGAAATTCCAAAATTACTCTTTAATAAGCAATTAAAAATTAGCACTCCCGGAAAGACGCAAATAAGCCGCGTTAGAAGACATGATTGTGATTTGAGATGTCATGCGGTTTCCACTGAATGCCCCATAACACTTCATATTGAATTACCCAGTTATCTAAATCCGTTGTCTAATTGCTGAGAACACATACTGCACTTGGGGTGTAAATGGATGCATTAATTTTGCATGAAACATTTATTCATTAAACTTGAAATCGGATTCTGCCCTCGGTTTATTAAACTTTAAGCTGCCTTTCACTGAATTTTATACTCATGCATGAGACTTCGAGAGAAAACCCGTGATTTCTTACTTAAGCTAATTGGGATGTGCTCATGACAGTGCCTTGAAGTTCAATCCCAAGATGTCACTTTGCAAAAAAGATTAATGCGGTCTCAGTCCTATATGCTGCACAAGGTCGGATTCAAACTGCTTTTTTAACCTCAAATGGAAAGCTATTTCTAGTAGACAAAACGTTAAAACGTAAAATGCATGTTTGTCATGTTCGGTCTATGGTGGCTCAATCTTCTTTAATCAATCAATGAAACAAACTAAATATTCTGGTCGTTGAAATTACACTGTACAAATTTAAAATGTCTATAACTTTTTGAATCGGTGATCTTGAGAGGTATGTCCATTCAAATGACACCAGTGACTTGTCATCTCCCGCAACGATATCGATTTGATAATTTTCTTGATTGTTCCACACTTTTAAATATTTTGCCTCTACCCTTCCAAATTTAACGAATTTTTAAAGTTTTTAATTTGTATCTTTAGCTACATTGTGCTTGTCTCTTTCGACCCAATGTTTGAGCACCAAGTTGCTAAAAAGTCAGCTTTCTATGATAGACAAGAAGGCATTTGTTTGAAATAGTCAGAAATCATCTTCAGTTGCATCCCTTTTAAAATTGTTGAAAGACGGTAGTGATTACTGTGATATTGTTGCTATGGAAATTACCTACCATAACTACTCTTCTCTAATTTAAGTCTTTACTGTGATCCTGTTTATAACCGGGGCTGAAAGCGAGAGTGGGGAACTTGCTGCGTACGCTATTTGGCTACTTAGTGTTCTTAAGCCGATGGCCGATTTGAGCGCTATTTTTTTGCAATTTAATTGTATTTTGTAGCGTTCTGGAAAAGCTGTGGATGTGAACCACGAGGACATTTGCTTCGAAATGCATCCATAATCGTGCAAGTTTTAAAAGGACTTGTGACAATAAAATCGCCGCTACCTAATGCTCCACGTACACGTACAATGACCACGCACGTAGATTGAAAACCCGGGGGGGGGGGGGGGGGAAAGCCTTTAGGAATTTCTGGGTGGGGATGTGCCGCTGGGACCCTGAAGCCCTTAGCCTATACCAGAGCTTGTCCAGCTGAATTTTGCTACCCTATACTAGAGTAAACTCCCACCGATTTTCGTCTAAATTCCGATTCTTGACAGTTAATAATAATCAGAGTTGTTTCATGATAGCCATTTCTTGACATTGTTGAGGCTGAGTTACGTAAACTTAAACTCTGCCGATTTGACTTTTTTATATTCTTGAGTGGGAATTTCTGGTTTCCTTAGTCATGATAAAATCTTCAACCGACTGGTCAGTTTCGTGAATAATGATACCCTATTCTAGACCGAAAGGCTATGATTTACATACTCTGTCTTAGAGTAAAGTCCTTGAAAACCATACCCTTCACAGCGGCACATACCTATATATTCCCACCCCCCCCCCCCCCGGGATTGAAAACGACGCAAACGACTGAGTTCTAATAATGTTACGTGATGACGCCAACACATTTTGCCCTGGTTCTACAAATAGTATAGTTTTAGTTTAATTTGGCCAAAGAAATGACAGCACGTAAGTTTCTTTAAGCTGAAAAGAAGGAAGTCCTAAGAGATTAAACAGATAGGCATCTGTTATTGCTTTTTGCATGAATACCTTCAGTATTAAAGATATCGTTTGTTCTCTTGTTTTAAAACGGTCAGTTGACTGTTTTATTATTGAGCAAATGTGTATTCAAAAAGCGAAGAAAAATTCCCAAAAATTAAAGAAATTCGATGCAAAATGCGATATTTTTGTCACTTATAAAATTTTCAAACTAACATGCGGACAACAAGTGGCCACAAGCATCATCATGCATATGTAGTGAACACTTTCAAACCGTGAGTAATTACCCTTTTTAACATCCACAAGAAATTTGTACTTGAACAAATTTTTCTAACAGTTCATTAAGAGGACCTTAGAATTTAATAGTTTGGCTCTAAATATTGATCTCGATTTAGTTCCTAAATTCGTTCATGCAATATCCTGGTCAGTTTGTGAATCTCTCCTGTCATTACTTTAAAACATTTATTAACCACTTTGTCATTTCGAGACGTGACCCACAGAACACGGGGAAAATGCCCAATTTTGTTAAGTTTGTGCGTAATGTGTTTTACAAGTATCGCCGGATTGAAGTTGTTCGTCACTTTTGAGAGAAGAATACCTTCTGGTACCAATGCAAGTAATTAAACCTTTTCCACTGAGCATGGTCATAGCGACCGTTTTACTTTATTTATTTTTTATTTTAAGAGAGTTTTCGCATTCAGTTATACCAACTTGAACGCCATGAAAGCAAAATTTAAGTCACCCATTACACTAAGCCTTATGATACCTGATGTTCTTTAGTAGTACAACTGCAAAAAGAGCAAAAAAACTTGCGTTCCCTCACTGAGTTAGCTGAAGTTTTATAACTGTCCCGTAAAAAAAGTCCAAAACTGAATTTTTTTATTATCTGAGTGTCAATGAACCAGCAACAAGATTATGTCGTAGGACACCCCAAAAAAGTCAAATCGGCTGCAGTAAAAAGGACAATTGCCAGAGAGATGAAAATAAAACTTTCCATTAATTATGGGACTAAAACAAATGAGATTTTAACTCCGCTCCGATTTTAAGCCTTAACGTTTACAAGAGGAGATACAGAATTAACACTGAGAAGAATATTCTTCATACCTTCGTATCTCTTTGTTTACCGCCGGAACTCATAGTTTTTCCTATGATGTCTGAGGTCAGTAACGATCATAAATTGTGATGTTTCGGCGGTTTTTCATTGTGCCATTGTGAAAAACTAATTGAAGGTCAAACGCTTCATGTGCACCTGCGCTCCAAGATCCTCTCAGAGAAGTTTGAAGCAGGGCAGACTGCTGTCTTGGTAGAGAAAGATGAATTAATTGTTTGCTTTTCGAAATGTCAATAATTGACCCAATCCTGTTATGAAAACTCATCCATAAGAAATACCTTGTATATTCGACCCAGAGAAACCCCCAACGACGGATCGTTTCCAAAATTACATTGGTCTAACAACGGGAGTTGTACTGTTGATCATTTTCACTCCATGACCAGACTCTTTTGTTACGAGAATTTGCTTGTGGATATGTGGATGGCAAATGAAATGATGTCATGGGGCGTCATCATCATATTAAATGAATATTTTAAGGCTTTCAAGCTACACCAGCACCCATCACTGCCTTTTATTTACTTTCACATCTGAGGAGGTTGGACAGCTGTCACATGATGAATTTCGACCAATGAGCAGCGTTCATACAGATCTTCATGTCGGACGAAAAGTTCCATGGAGAAACTCAGAAGCCCACGGTTAATTCTTCATTTTTTCGCTTTGGTTTATTGATAATTCACCATAAATGCGCCAGATTAAACATATTGGAGTTGTTTTTCATTGCGATGAAGGCAATTTAAAGGTAAGACGAATTTTAATCGTACATTTTTATAATATTTTACGAAGTCCCACATTGCATTGTTTTGTTGACACGCTTCGAGTGTGCCCTTTTTAGAAATCGATTTCTCGCTTTGTGTTCACTTTAGAGTCTTCAATTATGCAACACTATATAGCATAACAAATGGGTTTTCTATTTTATAGGCATTATTAGCACACAGCTTCATTGAATTGGGCTGCTGAGCCAAATGTTACAGATGATCAAAATATGTTGGTCAGTGCAAATAAATTTTTCTTTACTGATTTTGAATTATCTTAACTCAACCTGTGCTTGATACAAACGACAGTGTTTCAGGAAATTCCTGCCCATAATTTGTTTTCCAGAGTTCTGAGAGCAGACAACATGCTCTCAATTTTGGGACAATATTTCTTTTTGCAAATCTTGCAAAATTAATACTCCAAACATTGGTACTGCTATAAGTTCTTGCAGAGGGAAACTTGCATGTTTATCTTTCCATGGTCCATTTATGCATGTTATTAAGGGCTTCTCAGTTGCAATGGCATCAAGAACAAGCTTTCCAATGAGGTACATCAGATGGGGAGAGGAAGGAGTGAAAACGAGCAACCTCAGACTGAGTGCAGTAACACAGTGCTTTATTCCATAACTGTCAACTGAGCTGCATTTTGTTTTTCAGGAGATTCAACTTGTCTTTGCCTAATATGTAGCCCTGACAATACACGATATTGTTTTGGTACCGTGTATCATTGTAGTGCCATGGTAGATGTCTGAAAAGACATGTGGTTACTAAACCCAGAAAGATTTAAGAAAATAAAAGAGAATGGAGAAACATTGATTTGAGGCTGACATGTTGACCATTTTCAAGTTCCTTGAAATTTCTATATCACCAAAAAGCCTGATACCTTTCCAAGACAAAATCTCACTGAAGTTTTCCCTGTCCGGCAGGGTTAGTATTTGAATGGGTGAGCTCAAAATATTCGACTTTCTGTGAGAAAAAAGGACCAAAAGTTCTATTTTAATGCTCAAAAAATGCAAACCAGGCAAGGTAAATATTTTGTTAGCCTCCCTTATGGATAACAAAAAATAAATAAATATTGAATGATATACAGTTTTTACACTCTTATAACCTGATGACGTAGTGTGTAGTGCACTTACAGTGCACTACACACTACGGAAAGTTAACTTTCTATGAGACTCAGCAAAGTATTTTAATGAACATGTACAATAAAAAAATTGTTCATAGATTTTATACTTATGAATAGTTGATACCAGTAAATTAAACGAAATCAACAGTATTGTTACAGATACAAATAGCGAGTAGTTGTAAGACAATCTTAAGCAATTCTTAATATTATTTCACCGAGCACTATGGCACCTTGTCATAACATACTTCCCCACTTTTCCTTTCTTAGTATTGAAATTAAAGGGTTATATCCAATTTTTGCACACACAAAAAACCATGATGTGGTGGACAGTTACCTGTATGTCAACAATTTCTCATTTTCAATTAGTGTATGCAATAAACCTGTGAATTCTCTGCATGGCAATGTAACAATGAAATCATCCATTACCATGGTTCAAGTCAATGCCTGTGGTATTTTTGTCCTTGTCATTAGTTGGCTCTGGTCTCAGCTGCACTTGGACCTGACAGTTTGCTTTTATTTTTCTCTGTGCCATTTTCAAAAATTCCTGTTTTGGCTTGTCGTGGGCGCCACCAATACCTTAAAACACCAATGTGTACAGCACATTTTTATCTCCTGAAATTTCACTACTTCTGAAAGTACTGTCATGTGAGCAATTTGACTATCAGGGGGCTATCTTCACAAGATAAGCAGCATTTCTCTGAACAAGAACCCCCAAAAAACAAATGGATTGATATCTTATTTCAGAAGGTAAGCATTGGTGACTTATTTTATGTTAAGATATGTTCTGAAACATTACGATACCTGAACTACCCGTCTACCAAGGGCAACTTTCAGTGAAATGGTGAACTAAAATTATATTTTTAATTTTAAGGACAGACTATTTACAGTTTTCCAGTCCATTATGTGACAAACAATAAAACATTTCCTTTTTCACGAATGTCCTCATTTTCCTCTTTGTCATTCTTTAATGTTTGACCAAAAAATATTCCATGGACAGCCGTTCCAGGTTTCTGGGAAAGACGAACAGTTGCGTCAACATTCATCCTGTCAACATCTAACAATATATGGAGCAACTGACAAAGTTCCCTTTGGAGCTCGATGCGGTTGAGCAATGGCTGTTTCTGACTAGGATGCTCTCCTGGTCGCTTTCTTGACGGTCAAACTACAACATGAGAAGAACGATCTCTAAACATGTTGTGCATTAATTAAGCCACGACGATGGCTCAAGCCTCAAATACATACAAATTTCCAACAATGCATGATTCTAAAAGAAGAAAATTTATACCCTACCTCAAAATCAACACTGGGTTTTTTAATAGAACTGACGCCAGTAGTTGTATGGGCTTATTCAGACCAGATTTGACAGGTAGTCATCAAATGACGTCATCAATCAAAAGACAAAAGAAGGGGGCGTGCATAAATTAGGGGCATGTTGGGGCATGACGCAATGTGTCGGTTTTAACCCTAACACGTGAAAGAAGGGGGCGTGCATAATTTAGGGGCAAGTTGGGGCATGACGTTACATGCCCCAACCATGCCCTAGTCACCAACGTACATGAAGGTTTCTTTTATTGAGAAAGTAAGCGAGATGTGTTTGCTGTGCCTGTGTTCTGTTTCCACCCAGCCATCCGGGTGGTAACGCAAATATATAGCGAAAAGAACAATGGGAAAGACAGGGAGCCAATGAGGTCAAGGTGATGTCATCACGGGCCAATGAGACACCGTTGACGTCAGTATACATTAACTTTCTGGGCTTGGGGTCACGTACCTAGAAAGTGAAGTGAGAACCCTATTGTTTTGAAGCGAGTCAAACAGAATTTTAAAACACATACACAAAAGGCTTTACACGCCTGGACAAGTCCGCAAACGCTTTGTTCTTTTTTAAACTAAATTTGCATAGAGGCGATCGAAGCGTGAAGAAGGAAGAATATAGAAGAAAAAAAGTTGTTTTGTGTGGAAAAGAGGAGCATTCTCAACTCTTTCACGCTTTTAAAACAAACGTGAACTCCGTTGTTACAACCTTTTTTAAGGAAAGTTTTTCAACCTCGCGCTTGAATGAAACACGGGTAAATGCAATCTTTTTTATGTAAGAATACACAAAGACATCCTTCAGTGCACAGACACAAAGAAAGCCTACTCAACAGAACTGAATAAAGCCTTTTCTGAAAACGCTTGAAAAAAACCTTTGGATTTTGAGAGGCGTTTTATACTGTGGTATGGTGAGGCGGGAGTTGGTTTCATATCGTATTTCAAAATACTTTTCACAATATTTGACGCAGTGAGCAAACAACAATATACATTTCAAACGCTTTATTAAAAGATACTCTAGATATAAATGATTGTTCTTCTACTATTTGACTATTGTAACGTTAAAACAAACATGTTGCGTTGCGCTTAAATAAATACTGTGACTCTGATAATGCAGTTCTGTTCAGACGTACAGAATATGAAACATTCGAGACCGGACTAACTCGAACGATTTTATTTGCAGAATGCTATCGTTAAGTCAATAAAATACACACCAACAAGCATTTCATACCTTTTACTGAATTGACAGAGAACGCTTATCACAATGTGATATTTGTGAGAGTAGTTCTCTTTGTAATTCACTTGCATTCGCTGCATCCTGATTGTTCTATTATGCATGCACTGTTTCAACGCTTTTTGAGCGAAAATAAATCACACACGCGCAAATGAGAGAAGAAAAAAAAATGTTGTAATTCACTTGCATTCGCTGCATCATTATTGTTCTATTATGTATGCACTATTTCAACGCGTTTAGAGCAACAAGAAATAACACACGCGTAAATGAGAGATGAAAAAAAAATGTAATTCACTTGCATTCGCTGCATCATTATTGTTCTATTATTAATGCACTGTTTCAACGCTTTTTGAGCGAAAATAAATCACACACACGCAAATGAGAGAAGAAAAAAAAATCTTGTAATTCACTTGCATTCGCTGCATCATTAGTGTTCTATTATGCATGCACTATTTCAACGCGTTTAGAGCAACAATAAATAACACACGCGTAAATGAGAGATGAAAAAAATGTGATTCACTTGCATTCGCTGCATCATTATTGTTCTATTATTAATGCACTGTTTCAACGCTTTTAGAGCGAAAATAAATCACACACATTATTCACTTGAGTTCGCTGCTTAACAGAGAACGCTTATCACAATGTTATATTTGCGAGAGATAGATTTTCTTTAATCAAATCTTAATCCAAAAAATAAAGTAAATAAAAAGTTCTTTTGAAAGCGCACCCTATGTACAATAAAGATGCACATGTACCGGTCAAGCAATATTATGCATGCACTGTTTCAATGTTTTTAGAGCGAAAATAAATCACACACGCACAAGTGTTAACCATGTTAGTGAGTGACTGAATTTACAAAAAGTGCTATAAAGGAATACGTGCAGTGCCCGTTTTTCAGTAGACTCGTTAACATGGATAGAGTGTACTTTGTCTTAGTTCGGGTTTGCGCTCGGAGTTGTTTTGCAGGACACATCTTTCACAGCACACCTCGCGAGCAATGGTTAGAA
This sequence comes from Montipora foliosa, assembly GCF_036669935.1. Taxonomy (NCBI): domain Eukaryota; kingdom Metazoa; phylum Cnidaria; class Anthozoa; order Scleractinia; family Acroporidae; genus Montipora; species Montipora foliosa. The sequence goes on along the minus strand of NC_090872.1, from coordinate 4,235,509 downwards.
CTTGTAAAGGAGTTACATCCAATGAACACCGGTCGCTTGTTGAGTTTTTATTACTACATGGACCAATGCAACGCTACATTTACCGAACAATATACATTCCACAAAGTCTTATGTGTCACGTACTCGATACATTATCCTTCTTTCTTGTGGATGGTTTGGCAAATTGTTACAAAAAGTCTGCGAATGAAGAAGATCTAATCATTTGTTTAACACCATGGGTAGTGCTGCAAGCCGCGTGTGTGAAAGCTCATCGCCTACAGTTTCTTTAAGTGACATATGTCAGAGAATGCGATGTTTAGTTGCGTGTTGCGGTAGCGAGGTTCACATCGAATTGAAAGATGTCACCGACAATCACGAAGAAGAAAATGCAAAAGAAGAAGAAACAGAAAACGCGGACCCTAAATCAGACGAACCAACTATTACAGAAATTGTATTATGAAGTGGATCGACCATCCGCTTTAGGGGGAGTCGACAAACTGTATCGTGCGGCGCGTCGGTATGGTTTGAAACGCACGCAAGTACTCGATTGGCTCCGCCAACAACCTGGCTATACCCTACACAAACCTGCAAGAAAACACTTTCGTCGTAACCGAGTAATTGTGTTTGATATAGATTCGCAATGGCAGGCGGACTTGGTTGATTTGCAACATTTGAGTCAGTGGAATCAAGGATACAAGTATTTACTGACTTGTATCGATGTCCTTTCCAAATACGCGTGGGTGGTGCCTTTGAAATCGAAAACAGGAGCCTCGTTGGTGGTGGCCTTTGAAAGCATTTTCCAGGAAGGTCGCAAACCTGAGAAGTTGCAAACAGATGCCGGAACCGAATTTAAGAACAAAACGTTTCAAACCTTTCTCAAAAAGGAGAATGTACATCATTTTGTAACCTACAACGAAACCAAGGCCCAAGTGGTTGAAAGATTCAACCGCACTTTGAAGCAACTTATGTGGCGTATGTTCACAACCAGCAGCTCGTACCATTATTTGGACCAACTGGACGATTTAGTCAATGGGAATTACAATCAAAGCGTGCACCGTAGCATCAAAATGAGACCAGCGGATGTCAACGAGAATAACGCATCAGAGGTCTGGAACAATTTGTATAGAAATCTGTTCAAAAAGCCGACAAAGTATAAATTCAAAGTGGGAGATCAAGTCAAGATCAGTAAGCATAAACGCATCTTTGAAAAAGGTTACTTACCATCCTGGACGGAGGAAACTTTCACTGTTGCTCAGAGACTTCCGCGCGACCCACCCGTGTATCGCCTAAAGGAAGCAGACGGTGACTGGATTCAAGGCACTTTTTACGAATTTGAGTTACAGAAAGTGATAGAAACGGAAAAACACCTGTTTCGTATTGAAACAATTTTAAAACGCAGGGGACGAGGAGCGAATAAGGAGGTGTTGGTACATTGGAAAGGTTGGCCAAAGAAATACGACAGTTGGATTCCGCATAACCAGTTGGTCGCTTTACAACAAACATGATTCAAGATAGCGACTTTTACGTGACACTTCCCAGTAATGCAAGCAGTAATTTATTTCTAAACAATTCCAAGTCCTCCTTTCGCGTAGCGCTACCTCGACAAATCCATCTGAAACATGAAGAAGATTGGGAAGTAGGATTGCATCATATCGTGTATCCGCTCTCAATGTTTGACATTACAAATGACTGCAAACATTCTCACATCATGCTGGATCGTCGAGGTGACTCCACACCGTTTGTATTACCCGAGGGCAAGTATTATACAGCCTTAGATGTCACAGAAGGAATGTTACAATGCCTGAACATCGCTGACCCACCATCTAAGATTGAAATCACAGTGGACGACGAATGGAATGTAACGTTAAACTCGCAAACTGAAGGACTTCTGATCACATTGTCTACAGCTCGCGCGTTGGGATGGATAAACGAAAACAACACTCTTACACCCAGCGTTCGTTTGAATGTTGCACTCACCTTAGAAAGAAAATATGGTCATGATTGGTTCATCTTACCATCCGGCACATCCATCACATATCCGGGTATTTACATCTTTCCTCCTTCGCTGTCGCTTTGTTCGTGTAAGCAGAGACTGGTTCAAGTTCAAACCAATCTCGTGGAACCGTGGCAGGTGGGTGACAAGCGCTTACCTCTCCTACATGAGATGGTACCTCTGGGCAGTTTTCGAGAAACACTCCTTGAAGAAAGAGAACATATTGTGTACCTACCTTTGCGGACAAAGATATTTCAGACCATTGAAATATATTTAACGAGTGGATACGGTCAAACGCCGGCATTTTTAGACGGTATCGTCAGCGTCGTTTTACATTTCCGCCGTCGATCAACATGACCAACAGTTTTTACATGGTGCTGACCAGTGATGCAAGTCTGACTCAGTATCCAGAAAACAAGGCGGCCGATTTTAAGATGCAGTTACCAAGTCAACTACACCTAAGTGAAGACTGGGAGGTGGCCATGACACGCATCATTTACCCTTACACCTGGCAAAACGTAGGTGAGAATCAATTGTCCTACACTTTGCTTTGTAAGACTGGTCCTGAACCCTGGAAATTGAACATCCCTGTACCAAGTGGCATTTACCGTACGGTCAAAGATGTCATTCACGGTATGACGAAGGGACTACACAATCGATTGAGAGACATTTATTTGAAGAGTGACAAGACCATTACGAGTCTGGAAGGAAACGAGTGTTTTTACATTTACGAGAAAGCACAAGATTACTTTGAGTTGAAGTTACCAGCCGGTTGGTATGTGATTCTACCAAAGACATTAGCTCGCGCCTTGGGGTACTTAAACCATCAGTATAATATTCCTCAGCTGTACCAAATCGGAGGCCTTGTCCAACAGAATGATGATCACAGCGTCCTTCTTGGGAGGACAACGACAACACTTGTCAGAAAAGACGAATTGGTATGGGGATTGCTCTCGAGAGACGCTTTTCAAACCATCTACGTGTATTCCGATTTAATCGAGTCTCAAGTAGTGGGAGATGCTCAAGCGAACTTACTTCGGATGCTTGTTCCTCGTGGTCAGCCGGGGAACATGATCACAGAAGAGGTCAAGGTGCCCTCCTACCATAGACTCCGTACAACTGTGTTTTCATACGTGGCGATCAATATAAGGGGAGACACAGGTCAATTGATACCATTTGCTTCTGGAGCCGTACGCGTGACCCTGCATTTTCGGCGTCGTGATATTCTATAACAACATGTTATTACCTATGAACCACCGATATTACCCATACGGACGACATGTTGTACCCTATAGGCAGCACGGTAAAGGAGGAGACATTAGTATCTACGGAGGAACACACCCTTATGGTCAAGGGGGCAACGGCTTAGGTGGAATGTTTCGGTCCTTGTTCCGTTCAGCAACTCCCTTTCTCAAAACAACAGCAAAAAAAGTGGGAAAACGAATGCTCGATACTGGATTGGAAACGGGAATGCAACTTGTCCAAGACGTGATCAATGGTCAACCTTTAAAGAAAGCTGCCAAGACAAGAGCGAAAGCTGCTGGAAAAAATTTACTCACAGGGGTCATTGATGACATTACACAGCAAGGTCGAGGAAAAAGAGTATATAAGCGCGCGTATACGTCAAAGCGGCGCAGTGAAGGACAGACCAAGAAAAGGAGAACACCTCGTTCAACGTTCAAGACTATTTTTGATTAAAGATGACATCAGCACACCCTCTCTCAGCCCCTGGTGCGAATTCAAGTTTACAATTGTTTGATGTACCTGTGACAGATGTGTCGATTGTTAGCAGCAAATGGATCGATTACGAACCGGTTCAAACGGGAACTAATCCCATCGAGTTTGTCATCAAACCGTTAGCTGACTACATTGACATTAACAAGACAGAGCTGCGATTGGTAGTAAAGATAACCAAACAAGATGGATCGCCCACAGGGGATGGTAAGAAGTACACTCTGGTCAACAACGCCCTTCATTCCATCATCAAACAGTTTACCATCGAGATCAACGAAACGCTGGTAACAGAACAGTCAGACACTCAAGCATACAATGCTTACATCAAGACCTTATTGAACTTTACGGAACAGGCCAAGAAATCGTACTTAACCAAAGCTCTGTATTACAAAGACACTGCTGGACACATGAATGAAGTAGATAATACAGCAGAAAGTAATGAGGGTCTGAATAGAAGAGCCACATTTACTAACAACGGCGCAGAAGTTGGGTTGGTCGGAGTACCTCTTTGTGACGTGTTTAATATTGACAAGTTGTTGCTTGACGGTTTGGAGATCAAAGTCAAAGTGGATCTGAACAACGATGCTTTTGTTCTAATGGCTGGGGAGACTCCAAACAACTGCAAACTAAAGGTCATGTCGAGTACGCTTCGCATACGCACAGTGCGTGTTGCAGACAGTGTGAAACTAGAACATGTACAGATCATGCAAGGTCACAAAGGGAGCGCAGCGCTACCAGCCATCTATACCCTAACCAGAACCCCTACGCAGGCAAGGATCATCCCTCAAGGAGTCTTAAATCACACTGAGACAGATCTATTCCACGGTTTCATTCCTCAGTGCATCATTTTTGGGCTCGTGCGAAACGATGCCTTCAACGGAAACCTTGCAAGAAATCCTTTCAACTTTGAGCTGTTTGACCTGCAAGACATTCGGCTGACTGTGAATGGAGAAGAAATGCCTTATTCTGCGCTGGATCTGACGGGTGGAAAAAAGATCGATGGTTACAACACGCTGTTTTCAGGAAGTGGAGACATGAATTGTGGGCACGGGCTTGACATTGATAGAGTGGATTGGGAAAACGGGTACGGTTTGTTCCGTTTTGATTTGACACCGGCAGGAAGTGGACATCCCGATCATCTGATACCTCATCGAACGGGTAACGTGAACCTGTACCTGAAATTTGGAACTCAAACGAACTCAGTTCTGAATTTAATTGTGTACGCAGAATTTCAGAATCAGTTGGAAATTGATCGCAATCGTCGCGTGGTCTACGATTTGTCACAAGGCTCTTAGTTCATCGTCATGCATACGACCCAAGAACTATGGCAAGCCTGTCTTTCTGACCCTGTGTTAGCACCTCTGATGCAAGGCGTATTTCCAAGGGATAGGCTACCTGTCATCAACACCTACCCAGCCGGACTCATTGCGAATACGGACCCTCATGACCAACCTGGGACACATTGGGTGGCTATGTACTTTGAATCGCCTCGTGAAAGTGAATTCTTTGACAGCTACGGATTTCCTCCTGAAACTTACAACATGGATACCTACATTCTACGGGAAGTTACCTATTATAACGACAAACCACTGCAAGGACTGAACTCGGATGTTTGTGGAGATTATTGTTTGTTTTATCTCATTCGGCGAGCACGGAATGTTGATATGAACACTGTTCAAGCTAAATTTAAACGATATGATTCTCAGTGGAACGATGCACAAGTTGAACGGAGTGTACACGCTTATTTTAATTCAGTCATGTATCCTAAAGTTAATGATTGCTTTCAACAAGGTTGTAAGTCATTTCGCTGTGTCCATAAGCAATAAAATCATGTTAAAAAGTAAACAAAATGTTGCTGTTTTTGTGTGTATTTGCTAGTAAAAGGGGTGGGAATTCTATCTCGTGTACACAAATCGTCGAAGCTTCGTGTTGTGAACATGTCTCAATTCAAGTGCCCCAGCAGTATTATCATTTCTGGCCCCAGCCAATGCGGAAAAACAACATTTACGCGCCAAATACTTCAACACGCAGATTGTTTATTTGAACGCCCCATTCGCAAGATCGTGTATTGCTACGGTCAATGGCAAGATTGTTTTAAGGAATTGGTAAAGGAAGTCACGTTTATGGAGGGTATTCCCGACGACATTCCCGCCTTATTTCCACCCCCTCATCGTCCTGGTCTGCTCGTGTTAGATGACCTCATGAGAAACTGTAGCGATGACGAGCGCATTTTGGATTTGTTCACCAAAGTGTCCCATCATTGTGACGTCACCTGCATTTATCTGACACAAAACCTTTTTCCCCCAGGAAAGTTTTCCCGGAGCATTTCTCTTAATGCTCATTACATCATTGCTTTTAACAATCCTCGAGATACTTTGGGGTTGAGGACACTGGCACAACAGGCGTTTTCTGGGCGCGTTCCGTTTGTGTGGGAGAGTTTTCAAGACGCTACATCACAACCATTTGGATACTTAATGATGGATTTACATCCACGAACCCCGGACATTCAACGATTGCGAACAAGGATCTTCCCAGAGTCACATTCATATCCCATTGTTTACGTTGATAAGAAAATCTATAAAACCGATGAACCCTTTCCGGTAGATTTCATTTAACGCCATGGCTTTGCAATTGTTGCACCGCGAGGAGACAGTAAACAATCAAAGTGGTGGTGACATGACTTTGCGTTCTAGAAAGATTTCAAAAGCTACCGGTGAGAGAAGAAAAAAAGAACTCGTCAAGGCTTCCAAAGTCAATCAACATTTACCCTTTCTCTGCACTTGTTTTACAAGCAGAGGGAAACAGCGGAAAGAGATGATATCTCACGCTAGTAAGGGACAAATAGAAGCCATCAGTGAAGTCGCCCTTAATCTACTTAAAGGGAACATTATGGTTCCAAGTTCATCATTTAAACGCTTGAAACCACACAAGTCGAAACTCCTGTATTTGACTCGCAAGACACCTAGTCTGAAGAAGAAAAAAGAAGTTCTCAATCAGCAAGGAGGATTCCTGCCAGCTCTCGCCTCTTTGATTGCACCGTTCGCTTTGGATTTATTGGGTAAAGTGCTAAAATGAAACACGTACAAAAGATGATGTTCGTTCCAGAGCACTTATTGCAAAGCCTTGAGACAGAACATCGCTTAACTTCACCTCCGCAACTCACGACCTTGACGCGCTTGGATCAAGACATGAAACATATTACGGATTCTACTTTGCCCGCAGATCAAAAAGTGGCCTTATTGGATCAACTATTACAACGGTACCAAGGTTTGTCAAAACAAATGAAGAGCGAAACGAAGACGAAACCTGCAGGGACAGCGACAACAAGTCCAAATGCGCCCACTCCAAACCATTCTCCAACGATATCCGAGGTACAACCCAAAAAGACAGCACACAGGAAACTTCCAACCACACCCGTTGGTCCATCCAAAATTCCTGTCAGGATAGAAACACCACCTTCTCCTATCGAAAAGGACACAGATCCCTGGATCTTTGAAACGCCCCCAGATTCCACGGAGAAGAGAGTTATTAAAAGGTCCTACAGGGCGAGAACACCTATGGTTGCCCGATTAAGGAGTAATACAAAGTGGGAACCTTACTGAACAATAATGATACAGTGTACTCCAGTGAATTACATTTTTTTTTTTCATCTCTCATTTACACGTGTGTTATTTATTGTTGCTCTAAACGCGTTAAAATAGTGCACGCATAATAGAACACTATGATGCAGCGAATGCAAGTGAATTACAACATTTTTTCTTCTTCTCTCATTTGCGCGTGTGTGTGATTTATTTTCGCTCAAAAAGCGTTGAAACAGTGCATGCATAATAGAACAATCATGATGCAGCGAATGCAAGTGAATTACAAAGAGAACTACTCTCACAAATATCACATTGTGATAAGCGTTCTCTGTTAATTCAGTAAAACGCTTGAAATGTTTGTTGGTGTGTATTTATTGACTTAACAACTATAATCTTTGTTGTACATAGGGTGCGTTTTCAAAACAACTTTTTTTCGGATTAAGGTTTGTTTAAAGAGAACTATCTCTCGCAAATATCACATTGTGATAAGCGTTCTCTGTTAATTCAGTAAAACGTTTGAAACGTTTGTTGATGTGTTTTTATTGACTTAACGATAACCTTCTGCAAATAAAATTCGTTCGAGTTAGTCCGGTCTCGAATGTTTCATATTCTGTATGTCTGAACAGAACTGCATTATCAGAGTCACAGTATTTATTTAAGCGCAACGCAACATGTTTGTTTTAACGTTACAATAGTCAAATAGTAGAAGAACAATCATTTATATCTAGAGTATCTTTTAATAAAGCGTTTGAAATGTATATTGTTGTTTGCTCACTGCGTCAAATATTGTGAAAAGTATTTTGAAATACGATATGAAACCAACTCCCGCTTCACCATACCACAGTATAAAACGCCTCTCAAAATCCAAAGGTTTTTTTCAAGCGTTTTCAGAAAAGGCTTTATTCAGTTCTGTTGAGTAGGCTTTCTTTGTGTCTGTGCACTGAAGGATGTCTTTGTGTATTCTTACATAAAAAAGATTGCATTTACCCGTGTTTCATTCAAGCGCGAGGTTGAAAAACTTTCCTTAAAAAAGGTTGTAACAACGGAGTTCACGTTTGTTTTAAAAGCGTGAAAGAGTTGAGAATGCTCCTCTTTTCCACACAAAACAACTTTTTTTCTTCTATATTCTTCCTTCTTCACGCTTCGATCGCCTCTATGCAAATTTAGTTTAAAAAAGAACAAAGCGTTTGCGGACTTGTCCAGGCGTGTAAAGCCTTTTGTGTATGTGTTTTAAAATTCTGTTTGACTCGCTTCAAAACAATAGGGTTCTCACTTCACTTTCTAGGTACGTGACCCCAAGCCCAGAAAGTTAATGTATACTGACGTCAACGGTGTCTCATTGGCCCGTGATGACATCACCTTGACCTCATTGGCTCCCTGTCTTTCCCATTGTTCTTTTCGCTATATATTTGCGTTACCACCCGGATGGCTGGGTGGAAACAGAACACAGGCACAGCAAACACATCTCGCTTACTTTCTCAATAAAAGAAACCTTCATGTACGTTGGTGACTAGCATCTCATTAACCTAACCCTAATTTATGCGACGACCTGGGATGCACGTGTTGTTTCAGGTGTTAGGGTTAGGTTACAACCGACATTGCGTCATGCCCCAACTTGCCCCTAAATTATGCACGCCCCCTTCTTTCACGTGTTAGGGTTAAAACCGACACATTGCGTCATGCCCCAACATGCCCCTAATTTATGCACGCCCCCCTCTTTTGTCTTTTGATTGATGACGTCATTTGATGACTACCTGTCAAATCTGGTCTGAATAAGCCCATACAACTACTGACGCCGACTTCAGAGCATCTAATTTCCTCGCTCAGTCCATCTAATTTCCTCGCTCAGTTGCAAAATGAACATTCGTCTTTCAAAAGGAATTTTTTCTCGAACCCATTGATCATCAAAAAGAGCCGGCTTCGAACAGAGAAAGTAAATAAATTGAGGATGTCACAGCAATGTAAGAAGAAGCAACTGGAACTCTTAAACGAAGTTGACTCTGCGGCCTGTCTATCAATGGCGTCCATGTTGATTACAACGGAGATGTGTTTCCCTTGAAGTCTGGAGGCAACTGACTGAAAAATAAAAATTTCCCATGACGCCTTGCATGCTGCTGTCCAACCTCCTCTGCTTTCACATCATGAAAAAAAGCTTGTTTTACTAGATGGTGGCCGACCCTAGAAATCGAGCATCGTTCTTATCAAATAGTCGCATTTGTATTTCTTTCATTATCACAAAAGCTGAAAGCGGATTAATTTCCGGAGAATAATTCAGATTCTGAAGACGTGGGAAGTAGTTAAATGTTTGTTATTTGTCCACGGGATAACATTTTCATTCGTCAAATAAGCTTTGCTGGTACTTAAATACTGATCTTTTATGCTTAATCCCATCTTATAACAAACAGCACATATTCGTACAAAACCACCAAGTTGATTATTCTCGAATCCGTTATTACACGGCTTCTCTCACTTATTTTAACAGAAAACAAATATTTTCATTGAAAAACACAATTTAAAACTACTCGCTTAGGTAGAAGTAATGTTTTGAATTGATATTTCTTTCGGACCAAAGCGGTTTTCACTCGGCGCCTTCTACTTGCATCCAGACGAAAGAGGATAGATAAATTTTACTATAAAAGGTGTTTCTAATAATTAATTTTTACAGAGCAATGCTATGCGAAAATGTTAGAACGCGTAGAAAAAAAAAACCGTCAACACTGCGAAAGAATATCTTTGATAAGCAAAACGGAGCTATCAATATTCCATTCCGTTATCTCTTTGTTATTTCGTAAACTCTTAATGAGTTTTCAAAAAATGTTCGGCCTCGTGGTTTGCGAATACGTGATAAGCCAAAAATGTTTTACCGCAAAGCAATCATGGGTGTGTTTGCGTTAAATTATGCCACTGTAAAAAAGGACAGCTCTTTCACATGGTCGCAACATCTAATTTTTTTGCTATTGTATATTTTTCCGAATAGGGACCTAACATGAGCTCTGCTGCAAATCGAGTTACTCAATTGCGCGTTTTTGCTGAGATGCGACTTCGCACGCAGTAAGCGTAAACATGCATTGATCAGCCATCCTCTTGTTACATGTTTAATTTAGGTGTAGGTAAAATTGTTTGAATTGATGAAGTAAATTTTGTCGTTTCTTTTTTTCTTGCTCATCTCAAAACTTGTCAGTTAGTTAATCTGTTGTCACGGTATAAGTCTCTTTCAATAGCACAGGAAATGTTTTTCTCCGACTGTTCCATTTGATCATGATACACTGACAAGTTTTCGAAGGCTCGTTCACTTTGGTAACTGTGTTATTTACCTTAAGCTTCATGCACGTTTTGTTCAACTTGTATAAACATAGCATGTTTGACCTGTGAGGTTTGGTCATCATCATTTGCTGGTTATCGTGGATCGAACTCTTGCTATTATTCGGAGTCTGTGCCGTTTTAAATATTAAAATATTTACAGTAAGTGCTACGATACGAAAAAGTTTTTTTTCGTTTTGCTTTACCCAACAATTTAATTCTCTTTCTTTTGCAATTGAATTTCTTATGTACTGCGAGTGTTGATTCTTGCTCTGGTTATGTTCCAGTGATAGATTTGTTAAGCAAACCTTTGTTCTTGTGGGTAATCGCCAAAGTCCATTTGTCAGAGATTATAAGTTTTGTTGTGTTAACTGCATTTGGCTTTTTAGTGGTATGGCATTACCTTGGCTTCTGCGCTTCGAGAGGCCTTCTTTGCTATCCTGTACAGTAGCTTTTGGGACACAGTTATATCCCAGTTGGTCGTGATTCACGCCTCACAGCTGTCACAAATAAATAACTAAATAAATAATAAATAAAGAAAGACATTAATAAATTTTCGGTCTCTATAACTCTTCTCCCATAAAGCCACATTCTGTATAAAAATTGTGCAGAACAAAACTAGATACCGTTAAAATTTATATCCTGTGGATAAAAGTGTGTTTGTTTTAGCCGTTTCCCTCCTGATAATTATCATTCTTTTAATTGCTGTTCTTTTATGAGTTTTTTTTTTCCGGTGAACATGTGTTCCTTTTACTATGGTCAAAGCGGCTTTCAGCAATATTTATGTTAGCGTTAGCTCTGGTTTGTTAGTTTGGGCTTAAGAGCCAAGATTCATTTCCAGTCATTAATAATCCCCTTATAAGGTCATTCGTGTTACGCTTTGTTGTACTTGCATATATCATTTTGAAGGTGTATTTCAACTCTGAGTTTAGTACTTTCGTACCTGACCGTTGTATCTTAGATGAACAATACTGCTTCAATAAATATATTGTTCAAGGGTTGAACATCGATCAAGTAACACCGTTTCGGTACAGTCTTGTTTTCAAAAAGTTGTTGTTTTTTCTATACTTTCGTTTGGCGTTTTGTTGTTGTTGTTTTTAAGAGAAAATGTTCGATTCGATCGGGAATCACTTTGTCGGTGCAGCTGCGGGTGTGGTTATTTTTTTTTTCCTGCATTGTGGAACCAAATGCTCTTGAATCTTTCTTGAGAAATATTTTCTAACGATTGCTTTTCAGACATCTTTTCCCTCTAAGTGTTACCTTGATTATTGCGGCGGCATCTTCAGGACCTATCCTGAAGGCACTGAGTTCGTTGGCGAGAAAAGGTAATTCTCACAACTTTGCAGACACACGTCTTTGATCTAAATGTTTCCGCTTTCCCTCAGTAATTATGTACTAGCATTTTTTAGCAGTTCATTTCTCATGGACACCTCAATTAGGGCCGGAGTGAATTGTTCCATGATGTGTCCGTCGTAATGCGGCCGGATTTCAAAGGCTTTGCATGGCTTAAGCGAAAGCGGGTTATAACTGACGAGTTTAAATTGTTAACATAAAGGCTATTGCAGCCATTAAGGACCCCAGTTAAGGTTCGTTTTCATCATCTGGCTAAACGCACTGATCTATATGAAAAGTATCACGTCTTAGGCAGAAATTTTCATAGGTAAAAGATACAGTGGAAATTAAATTGTATCTCGAAATAACTGAGGAGAGTACTTATTTTATCAGCCGCGCACTGTTATTTTCAAAGAGTTAATTTCACTCCAGTGCTGGAGTGAAAAAGTGGAGTAAAATAAAGCGGAGTAAAATGTACTCCTAAGAGGAGTTAATTTAACTCCACTAAGAGTAATTTTTACTCAGTACTAGTTAATATTCAAAGGCAATGACTTTGCTAGAGTAAATTTTACTCTCCCTACAGAGTAATATAATATGCTGGAGTTAATTTTACTCCTATTTATCGAAATACTGAGTAAAGTCTACCCCACTTACTAATTCTACTTTCTGAGAAAAAAAAGTAGAAGAGGATATTACTCCTATATATGAATTTTTGTAGGGTAAATTTAAGTTTAGCCAGTCTAAGATGTGGAATTGGGGTTGTTTTATTTTTGTGAAATCCACCGATTAACTCTTTGTTTTCAATGAGTTGGAGTGAAAAAGTGGAGTAAAACTAAACGCAGTAAAATGTACGCCTCTTATTTAGTACTCCACTAATTAACAACTGCTGGATTCTCTTAAAAATTAGCCCTTTAACTCCCAATAGTGCCACTTATAGATTTTACTCTGTCTAACGCCAGACGATTTTACTCCTCAATGGGGAACCCCACGGGGCTAAAAGGGTTAACAACAGCTGGATTCACTCAAAAACTATGTCCCCATTAACCCTTTAACTCCCAATAGTGCCACTTATAGATTTTACTCTGTCTAACGCCAGACGATTTTACTCGTCAATGGGGAACCCCACGGGGCTGAAAGGGTTAACAACAGCTGGATTCACTCAAAAACTATGTCCCCATTAGCCCTTTAACTCCCAATAGTGCCACTTATAGATTTTACTCTGTCTAACGCCAGACGATTTTACTCGTCAATGGGGAACCCCACGGGACTGAAAGGGTTAACAACAGCTGGATTCACTCAAAAACTATGTCCCCATTAGCCTTTAACCTCCCAATAGTGCCACTTATAGATTTTACTCTGTCTAACGCCAGACGATTTTACTCGTCAATGGGGAACCCCACGGGGCCGAAAGGGTTAACCACAGCTGGATTCATTCAAAAACTATGTCCCCATTAGCCCTTTAACTCCCAATAGTGCCACTTATAGATTTTACTCTGTCTAACGCCAGACGATTTTACTCGTCAATGGGGAACCCCACGGGGCCGAAAGGGTTAACCACAGCTGGATTCATTCAAAAACTATGTCCCCATTAGCCCTTTAACTCCCAATAGTGCCACTTATAGATTTTACTCTGTCTAACGCAAGACGATTTTACTCGTCAATGGGGAACCCCACGGGGCTGAAAGGGTTAACAACAGCTGGATTCACTCAAAAACTATGTCCCCTGTAGCCCTTTAACTCCCAATAGTGCCACTTATAGATTTTACTCTGTCTAACGCCAGACGATTTTACTCGTCAATGGGGAACCCCACGGGGCTGAATGGGTTAACCACAGCTGGATTCACTCAAAAACTATGTCCCCATTAGCCCTTTAACTCCCAATAGTGCCACTTATAGATTTTACTCTGTCTAACGCCAGACGATTTTACTCGTCAATGGGGAACCCTACGGGGCTGAAAGGTTTAAGAGTAGAGTATACTTCCCTCCAAGTCAACAGTTTTACAGGATTAAAATCCTGTTAATAAAGGCCGGTATCTTTCCACATTTTAGTGAGGGTTAATACGATCAGCCGCTCTGAATCTTGCTGGTTTTTTCGTTTTTAATTGGACGACCCGGTAATTAAAGTCGTTATCCTCCGCGATCTTGGATAACACAGTAGAGAACAGACTGGAAACTAGTGAACCATTTTGGTCAGCAGTCACCGGTGCAGCTCTTTACTGATTTCGGCGACAGGTCTCAAAAACCGCTGATTGGCTAAGGTTGCCTTTCAAGGACGCGTGCGCAAGACGGTAACCACTGACTAATTGTTCACTGGCGAAAAAAAATGGCTGCCATCGGGTGTTTATCCGATCTCCGTCGATAAAAAAAAGACCTTTTTCAGGCCAGTAAAACGGACGAATGTTTTGACTGCATAGCGCATTTTTATGCCAGCGAGATTCTATTTTTAGTTGTGGGCCACCGTACTTTTTAGCCAACGGTGCTACGAGGGAAATTTCTTTAACAATTTCAAGGTCAACGCGAATCCAGGTTGCTGTTGACAGTGTTTGAATGGGAATTTGTTTGTGGAGCTTACCGGCTAATGGAGTACCATCTTGATTTCAATTCATGCGTTTATCTTTTAAAAAGTGGAGCAAAAAATATACCACTAAATTTCCAAATGGTTTCTCTTTCGACTAATTATTTGCACACTGTTTCCGCGGGGGCCCGCATCTAGCAGAAAATGTTAAGATTTTTGCATTTTTCTTCAAAATTAAGTTGTTAAAATGGCCATTCAAGTGGTCCATGGAGGCAAATTTATTAAGACGGAGGAAAAAAAAGAAATGCATGACGTCCCTGAAAAGTTAGAAATGTATTTCAGTCGTTCAAAGATAAATTTTAAAGTGAATTTAGCACCAATGTCATACATAACATGCCATATAAGCACCTCATATTGGGTACACTAGAAGGAAACCTTTTAGTTGCAATTATATTTTGCTGTAGTCATTTCAAGCAAATGCCAATCGTTTGCTTCCCTCCAAATTATAGAAATAAACATAGATTAGGTTAACTCTGAATAGCCAAAACAACAATACCGGTATTCCAAGTTGAAAATTTGATTCAGAAATCTAGCTCACTAGCAGGGGGGATTTTACTGTAACAAAATATTACTACAGCTAATAATACACTTTCAACACATTGTAGTGGGTTAATGTGACAACAAAAATAATTAATCAAGAATTGGTTTTATCTTCCAGCAATAAAACAGCAGGAGGATATAAAATTAGGCATCTTCAAAGTTTAGAAAACTTGTTGAAGGTGATTCAGTGCTATTATCCAAAACAAATTTCATGCTGGCCTACTAAATACTTCCAGTGCAATAGATTATTTAACCTCTCTTTGTGGACTCTGGTTGCAACACAGTGGTTTCAATAATTTAAATCCCCTTCCATTAGATTTAACTTTTAAAAAACTCCATAACTTCATATTTATGTAATACTTGTTCAAAGTCATTGAGCAAAAGCATACAAAGCTACATTTGAAAGGGGCGTAATCCCATGTTGGAGTTTTCTGGAGAGGGCTTTCACAGAAATAACTGCTGTTACCTTTCCATATGGAAAAAATATTTCAACATTAGGTGTAATGAATTTTTAGCAATTGCTTTAAAGAATACTAATCATTCCTACTATTTCCAAGGATGAATAAATTAAAGTTGAATGCAGTAAGTGTAAGAAGTAAAAAAAAGTGGCATATTTTTTCAAACTGTAATCTATTTCAGATTCTTGATTTAGTCCCTGGATAGTATTAAACAATGGTGGTAAAGTAAACAAACTGCCCCAAGGGGGGCTCCCTTACAAAAATGACAGAGGTTCTTTTTGTTCCTTTTTGGAGAAAAAAATGTGGATTTGTACTGCCTATGATGCTGAGACCAAACAGCTGGTGGAGTTGCTGCAGTACATTTAAGGCTATCAATCTGAAAAATGACTGGAATTGTAAGACAATTTGGTACACGAGCAAATAACTTTTACTTATGAATAATTCATAAGTAAAAGTTATTTGCCAGTCATTTGTCACTTTAGAACTGGTTCCTCTAAGGGGTCAGATTTCTTTAGCCTACATCCACAAAATAAGGTTCTGTTACCTTTAAGGGTTGTTTTTAAAAAAAATCCAATAAGTGGCCTGCCATTTTTATAGGGAAAACCCCTCCTGAGCAAACTGCATCCTCATGTTTGGATTCCCATTGATTTAATGATATAGGTAAATTTGTTCTACAATATAATACTCAAATACCATTATAGTCTTTATAGTTTACTCCTCGAGCCACCAGCTTCAACTTTGATACTTTGTTCTAAAAGCCAAAGCAACGCAAAGCAAAGCATGGTGGAGGTGATGATTAATCACTTGTTTTGGTTCAAATGAAGAAAACGAAAGTCAAACTAACAATAGCACTTTAACCCTTTCACCCCTAAACCGGCCATACTTAGCATTTTACTCTGTCTAACACCAGACGATTTTACTTGTCAATGGGGAATCCCCAGGAGTCAAAGGGTTAATCACTCACTAAAAAATGTCCCAATAAAATATTATGTTCCACTAATGACCAAAACTGTACTAATAATTTGAATTACAGCTAAGGTCTGTCAAATTTCCATCTGAGTTACCTGACAGCTCTTACAGTACTTCTCAACATAAAGAAAATAAATTCTGTGGACTTAAACATTCCCAAATAGAAATGTTGTATATTCCAAATATTGTTACGTAAACTCTTCAAGATTTACCTGCTTCAGGAACTTCAAATCAATGAATATTTGGAATAATTTTCCTGGACTCCTGCAAACTATGTGCACTTTTTAATGGTTTGCCCTTTAAAAGTAACACTCAGAAATAATAATGCAAACACAACTGAGGCTGTTTTGCCTTATCTACAAGACAAGACAACAATATACTTTATTCAAACACAATCAATATTAAAGCAATAATACATGCTCGTGGGGTCATGTGCTAACTATAATAAAGATACACTACAGGAAATAAAAGCTTAAAACTAACTATGTGACAGACATAGGATATCTACAGATAAGGGATAAGAAAAATAAATCAATTGCTATCCAAAGATCTTATTGCAAATACAGCAAAAGGTAATGGTTGATTGACAAGTTCCTTGTGCAAAATGGTAGAGCATGTTTGAAGTCCATCAGGACCAAGATGAGAAGTTATGATAAAAACTCTAAACATTTTTTACCAAAATTATTTTACTGCCATCAAACCCTATGAGACCTTATGCATGGGACACTGTTTCTAGCTGCAGCTCCAAATCACATAATATATTGATAAATTGTGCCATCTAAGAAAAGAACAAACATGTGGGGTGTAACCAAAAAAAGTCCAAGGCAATAATTCTTCCTTTCAGCCTTTTCAGGAAAAACTATCCACTGTCAACCATACTTGACTCAAAACAGATTCCTTGATCCAACAACACATGACAGTCCCCCAAAAACCAAAATTACATCATTAATGCTTCCAGAAAACAACAGTCTAAAAAAAAAGATTTGCAAAACAGTCACGAACCTGAATCTATAGAGATCTATATACAACTGTACCTACACTTCTGTTCTTCCAAACATTATTTTAACTAACATAGCAAATCCATAACTTGGTAACTACTTGAACGCAAGGATCGTTGAGTTGTGACTGCTAAAAAGTACAATAACTTAGACAAGCACCAGAGAAGGGAATATAAATGACCTTAAAATCGAACTTAAGACGAATCCAGTTTATTTGCACATCAAAAGAGAGCAGCATACAAAGATAAATGGACGGTATTAAGGCATTTCTTAACGTGAAATTACAATCATGATGGAGCTATAACGCTAGACGAACGCTAAGCGGAAAAACAAAATTGTAAATTATTACTCACAAATTAGTTTGCCAAGTCATCTTTTGCACACGATCCGACTTAGTCTCGTCACTCTCGCCATTATATAAACTTCATGCAGTCGCTCCTTTCGGTTTAAATCCACAACAACACCTTTAGGAAGTGTTTTCTCAAGACCATTGGAACGAAAAAAAAGTCATTTTTGATATTTTCTTGTGGAGAAAACAACGTAAACGTAGTCCACATCTCAAGCTTAACAAACCATGGGCAGCTTTAACAAACGAGAAAAACAGAGTCCGGTTCATCTTCCACTACCAGCGAACATTTACACGAGAAGGAACCAGATAAGGGACAGTATCTTTTGCATAACAACCGCCGATCTCTCTAAACTTAGTACAGAGGTAAACTAGAAATGTCGAAGGCGCAACTCAACCGATCATTAAAATTTGAACAAATGTACGAGCGGCCTGGTGAGAGGTTAAAGTACGTGGGGAAATCTCATTTGTCGTCCGCCATTTTGAAACATGGATGGCGGGAAATAAGTGAGCATGCTCAGTGGTTTTTGAGACCTGTCGATTTCGGCGGGTCTTTCGGCGGTTTTACTCAAGTTTGAATCAACGATCACAATTTGTGGTGACGAGTTTTTCGTTTGTTTACTCTTTAAATGCTGATCCAAAGCAAGGAAATGCTTACAACAACTCAAGCAAAAAGGTAAGCGTTAACTGAACCATGAGCAGGCAAGGATATTTAATTTGGCGTAAGTGCTTTAACAAATTGGCATGTATTTCAAAAGAGAAATGAAGCTTTAGATCAAATGGTTAAGGAAATGATTTGGTATTAGAGTGCTCTCACCGCAAATTACATGACGACAGAAAGCAGAAAGCTTCAGCTGTCATTTAAACTATTGTACTCAATGCAAATAGTATGTTAATGCCTGCAGGAGATTGTTATTATTGGCGTTTAAAGAAAAGAGAGCCAAATTTTGGTCACTCTGCTCTTCAACCACTTACACTATACGTTATAACAGAAGTGACAGTGTCTGACTGTGACACTTGCAGAGTGCAGACCCCAAACTAACCGTAACTCACAGTTATTGAAAGCTAAACGTTTTATTTAAAATGGGTGCTTAGACTTAAATACTGTTTACAATCGCTATTTGTAGGCAGTCTGCAGTTGTCATACACCTTTGAAATGATCAGCTTTATTATTACATGTACCAGCATTTTTTTTTTTGAGACATGTGATATTGAGTGTTCTTATCTGGATGAAATTCTTATGACATCTTTTATCTGTAAGTAGCGGTAATAATTTTTGTTTGGAAATGTGACTGAGATTATGAATTATTTTTTCCAAGAAAACTGAAACTTTTCACTATATTTATTTGTTGATTAACAGTTAAAATTGGAGGTGGGTACAGCTGGGAATTGGTTCATTAAAAGATTGCAGGGAAGTTTGGACAGAGAGTTGGTTACAGAAAGTGCTGATGCTAGGCAAGAAGATGCCTTCTTCTTGCAACATACAGTACATACCACTACATGTATCATCTATGGAAGAGGAGTTGGAGAAAACCCTCAGATAAAAGAAAAGGATGGTGTAATGAAAAAATTCCTTTGAGGCATGTTTCTGTAAACAACCTGTAATGCAGTCAAACAGCTGAAAGTCTGAAAGACTTAGAAGCTGATTGTTGCTTTTAAACAAGTGATGCATATAGATATTTACAAATAACTCGCATAAATTACACTTTAACAACTAATTCTTGACAGTCACTGCAATAAAATAATTATAAAGCACTGTCTGATTTACAGGCCTGTGTACGTATAGACTAGTAATGCCTAGCGATTAGTGGAAGACGATGCTGCAGTTTCATTTATCCATTGTCTCACCCAATATCTGCTTTCAGTTTAAAATTTGAAATACTGTTAAATGAGATAATTCTAAATACCTCATCACACATAATTTTTTTTTGGAAAAGTGTTGAACACAAAGAAAGCATCTGGCAATATATTTTCAAGATTTGTTCCATGAGTTCCACCACTATATGTGTACTTTTATCATTATGACAAAATTAATTTGATAGTTAACTGAGTTACTCAATGAATCAAGAACAATGTTACAGATATAATCTCATGCAAGTACCAGTATTACATGTGGTTCCATTTATTTGGTACACCAAAATTGGTGGCTGGTGTCTTTTGTTTCTCAGGGTTAGGGATGTATTAGATTTGTGCTCTCTTCCTATTTTGTTAGAATATTGTCGAATGATCTTAATTTTGGAAGGGGTAATACTAATCATTATTCTCTTTAATTACTGTTAAGGATGATGAGTCAATCAATGGAGAGGTTCTAAAAACAACATTTGCAAGGATTGTTGCTTCTGGCACAGTAATTGAACTAGAGACATTTACCTTGTGGCAGAAAGCAAGGTTTTGTTAAAACTTGCATTCGCTGTAATTGTTTTGCTGGGAGCATACTTAATTATCAGCTTAATCTCAGGGGTTTTTTTCTTCTTTTTGGAAACAAAAAGTTTTTAGTTTTTTCTTAATGTAAATTATCAGCCTACGTCCTTTTTTTTTTTTTTCTTTTCGAAAACAATTCTGTTGGAGAAAAAAAGAACACATTGGTAAAGGTCAACGATAGCAAAATTTTTGCATCAGTTATCCTAAGGCATGTTCCATTTTTTTTACGTTTGACTTCTTTCTGTAAGAACTGACTTGTATTACATGTACATAAAACCCATTTTGTTATACTGAGTCACATTTATTCAAGTATGTTGTATGCTTTAGTTTTTGTAATTGAAGTTATTTTGCAGCCATTCATTGTTATAATCTGTAATCAAAACACAAACCACTCAATTTATCTTTGTTTAAGGCAAGAACACATTCAGCTGATTGCCATTTTATTATTGCCCGAATAATTAGAATAAAGATAGCTTTGATTTTTGTGATGTATTTGTATGTGTATACAGATTGTATTTATCATGCATATCCATGTACATTCTTTGCAATCTTATGATTAAAATTACCAGTATTAGATGCTTCATTGTAAACCTGGTCTTTTCTTTACATAATATTTAAAAAAAAATGAACTTTTCATGGTTTTATGAGAAATCTTGATGACTATACATGTAAATGAAGGTACAGTAGATCTAGTGAGGGTGAATGTGTTCTGTAGAAAAAGTAAATATTACTCTGACAAGGGGAGTAAAGTTTAAGAGGGTAAATTTTACTCTTGAAAAGGAGTGGTTTTGTACCTTTTTGTCTCACCCCAGTTTTGGAGTTAATTTAACTCTGTCAAGGGTAAATTGAACTCCATTTAAAGAGTTCAATTCACTCCAATAGAAGGATAAAATTTTTGTTCTTGTATTGGAGAGAATTTTACACCACAGGAGGGGTAAACAATACTGGAGTAAATTTTTACGCCAACAAAAGAGTAAAAGATATAGGAGTACATTTTACTCCAAAAACGGAGTAAGCATTACCGGAGTGAATTTTACTCCAAAAATGGAGTGGTTTTGTACCTTTTTTTTTCAACTCCCTTTTTGGAGTTAAATCTACTCCTTGAAAATAACAGTGCGGCTTTAATTTCAGCTGGGAATATTTTTTGTGGTGCCACTTAATAGTGCTCAAAAGTGATCCCTAAAAGGTCCAGTTTTTTGAACATTTGTTGACCCTTTAATAGCGTTTTAAAAATCTCACTGTTAGGCCTAATAGGCCATTTTCGAAATATCAAATATTCAGCTTAATAGTGAGGCAGTGAGGACGAAAACAATAGAAACACGTTAGAATGAATGTGAAAAACATTTAAAATATCATCCCCTTTCCTTTGTCTTTGTCCTCTAAACCTCTCTTTCAAGCTGAATTTTAATATATCGAAAAAGGCCTATTAAAAATCCTTAATTATTAGTCCTCAAAATTTCTACTGTTAGACGGACTCTTAAACATTTTTAAAAGGAGTCGCCTTGTTTTTGCAAAGTTTGGATGTGAGCACAACTGCACCAAAAGAAGATAACAGCTAAATGCTTCATACTGAGCATTATACATGTTTCATACTGAGATGGTGCGTTAAAAGCGCTTGCTGAAGAGCTCACCATTGGCAAGAAAATTAAACTCTTAAGACATTGATGTTAACTTGAGTGATACATTTGGTTTGTGGCGTATTCTCAGAGAGGCTCGCGAAAGAAAAGTTGAGTAGAGTGCGAAATAAATATTTAAACCGTAAAATGCGTCAGGGCCTGGTCAAACGGGAAAAGTTTGGCGTTTAAACAATATCAAACATTGTTTGGTGACCGAACATGCTGATGTTGATGTGAGTGGCCAAACGGTTAATACATGTTTGATCTAACTCAGATCAAACTCCACAAGCAAAGAACTATGGGTCACAAATACGTAAAAAACACTTAGATACAAGCGGCTGAGCAAGCGTGGAACGCATGCGCGCGCCAAACGTGTTTGATACGACTGGCCAAACAAACAAAAGTTCGGCCATCGAAGACGAGAACAAAATAAATGTTTTAAGTTGTTTGATAAATTTTTGATGGCCTTAAGAATATATCAAACACGATCAATCGCTATCAAACGGAACCAAACAAGGTGGCCAAACGGTAAAATGTTTGGTCGCCAAACATTTCCCGTTTGGCCGGGCCCTTACGAAACAGACAACACAGATTCCCCTTTTCAGAGGGCTCAGTTCATTATTGGTTTTAGAGCTGCAGACTTGTATCATCTTAAGCGGTTCAAAAAAAAAGGAAAAAAAAGATGCTGACACTCCAGCCCAGATATTTCTGAACAAATGCCTCATTTAAGGAGGCTCGAAAGGGTTTTCAGCTGAGCACGCACGCGTAAGCCACACACGCAATTCTAAAAGCTGCTCCCGTCAGCTCATGATTCACCAGAAAGAAACAACTACCGCTAATTTCGCTCACCTTTCTTCTAATTCCTATACATATGGAAAATAAATAGACATCTATTGACGAAAACAACGAGAATTGTACACACGCGGCTTAATGGTCACTTAAATCCGTTTGTGTTGGCCTGTAGCTTCACGCGCGTGCACTCGAATGAGCGGGTGACGCATGCGTAAATACCGATCTTGTAACCCCCTCATTTTTCCTGATTTTGCAACTTTACTCGCTTATATCTCTGCTTCCGGAGGGTGAATTTTTTTCATTTTTTGCATGTTAGCTTAGATAAAAATAAAACGTTTGTCTTTCAAATTTAAATCCTGTGGGTGAAAAAAGAAATTAGCGCCACATTTCAAAAAAACTCATTTTTCTGAAAAACTGACCTACGGATTTTATTGAATTTTAAATATCTTAGAGATTATTTCTAACATTATCTGGTAAAGTTTGCCATCCCGTTTTTTTAAAAAAAGACAGTATATCTTGACTTTAAGGCTTAAAGAAATGCCTCATATCGTTGCCACGGTAACGTTATTTTGGAGGAAAATGTGATGTGAGAAAATCTATGATGGGTTCTAAATACCATGGCCAAATTTTGTCTTGATATGATTATTCTGGCAGTACGGTATCTTAAAAAAGACTATGTTTATTTGTTTGAAAAAACGAGAAACTATTCGAGCCTCCTTAAGTTTCAGTCCGGTTTGTGGAACGAACTTTCGGCCAACTTCGCCCCCGTCCCTCTACCCAAGAGAGAGCGAGGTTGACTTTAAGCCCGGGCTGAAGCTCACCAAGTAATTAGGCCCCTAAACCTTTAAGGAGGTTTTTTGGTCACTCGTGCCTGCAATAAATTCACGTGGGCTGTTAGAATTTGCTCGTAGAATGCGCAGACATACAATAGGTGAGAAGTCCACCATTCCCAGTTGTTAGTCGGTTCGGTAATATTTCATCAAAACAGATACCTCAAATAAAAAGGTTCACCAGTTCGACACAACGAGGTAGGGTCCTTTTCTTCCACTTTGTGGAAACTATCGATCAATTCTTTATCCGATATAAATTAAAGGTCGTATGTAATTCAATTCTTTAAATAAGGAAATCCACAATTCATGCAGTCTATTGGTCCTTACTTGTTTTGGAATCAAAGATAAAAAAACGTTTTGTTTTTTTTTTTTTTATCATTGCTTTTCTTTTCTTTCTATCTAATTAATTCGACCTCGAAACGCTCTCGGTTACTTTCCCCTTTTCTCACTTTGGCAATTTTTAGCCTGACTTTTGGCATCAAGTGACAGTGACGGGCCTTGGGGGTACAAGGTGCGAAGGTAGGGCTGAAGATCAATGCTACCAAGACAAAGTTGATGTGTATTGGTACCAAACGTGGCGATGATGTGTCGGTTGTAGGGGGGCGGATTGAGGAAGTGGATGAGTTCACATACCTTGGGAGCATTGTAAGCAAGAAGGGAGGCACTGACAAGGACATTCAGGCACGAATTAGAAAGGCAAGACAGGCATTTGCGATGCTGAGACCAATATGGTGATCCACAGCACCAAAAACCAAGACCAAGCCTTAAGCTGAGAGTCAAATGGGTCAAATGTGAAGACGGTGCTCTTGTATGGTTCTGAAACTTGGAGGCTGACTAAGGGATTGGAGCAGAAGTTGCAGGTGTTCATCAAAAAGAGCCTGAGGAACATTTTGAGGATTTGGTGGCCTAGAAAAATCAGCAACAAGGAGCTTTGGAGACAAACAGGGCAGCGACCGATAGAGCAAGAAATAAGGCAAAGAACTTGGGGATGGATCAGCCACACGTTGAGGAGACCAGATGGACCGTGTAGTCAAGAGGGCACTGGAGTGGAACCCACAGGGGAAGCGAAAGAGAGGGAGACCCCGGCACACCTGGCGACGTACGAGAATGGCAGAGTTGGAGAGGAAACATCTCACGTGGAATGAGGCAAAGGGTACTGCACAAAATAGGGTTAGGTGACGCGCTCTAGTTGAGGATCTATCTTCCACTAGGAACGAAGAGGAATAAGTAAGTAATTAACTCGTTTAAGGTTACCGTATACCTTCAGATCGGCAATTTTTTTCAAATTTCGATTTTTCGGTTAAGGTAATGATTGAAATGGGATATCTAATAAAAAAAGAAATTATTCAAAAAGATTAAACTTTGGCGGAGAAATGGCGGTTTTATATACGTCGCGGTCGGAAGCAAAAATTACCCGTTTGATTGACAGTC
>NC_090872.1:4198114-4205614 GCF_036669935.1 Montipora foliosa | reverse complement strand
TCCTTTAAAATCAGAAAAGAACCAATTCACCGTTGCTGTTAAGAAAAGTGTATGCCAGGCAAAACAAGTTATATCTCGGTAGCCTGAAAGTTAAGAAATATTTGCCTGTATTTAAATTAACAAATACACCAATACATCACTAACGTTTCATGTTTAACCGGAGAATTAGGGAAGCAGATGTTTGAAGGTGTAATAGCTGTTGAGTTTTATTCCTCAGTTATCGAGTTCCATAAGTATAAAACTTAAAAATGGATTCCTTTAAAATGAGAAAATAACCAATTCACCGTTGCTGTTGAGAAAAGTGTATGCCAGGCAAAACAATTTGCCTCTCGGTAGCCTGAAAGTTAACGTACAAAATAATTTGCCTGTGTTTAAATTAACAAATACACCAATACATCACTAACGTTTCATGTTTAACCGGAGAATTATGTTCCAAGGTGTAACAGCTGTTGAGTTTTATTCCTCAGTTATCGAGTTCCATGAGTATAAAACTTAAAAATGGTTTGCTTTAAAATCAGAAAAGAACCAATTCACCGTTGCTGTTGAGAAAAGTGTATGCCAGGCAAAACAAGTTATATCTCGGTAACCTGGAAGTTAAGAAATAATTTGCCTGTGTTTAAATTAACAAATACACTAATACATCACTAGCGTTTCATGTTTAACCGGAGAATTAGGGAAGCAGATGTTCGAAGGTGTAATAGCTGTTGAGTTTTATTCCTCAGTTATCGAGTTCCACAAGTATAAAACTTAAAAAGGAATTGCTTTAAAATCAGAAAATAACCAATTCACCATTGCTGTTGAGAAAAGTGTATGCCAGGCAGGAGCAATCTCGTTCCCAGAGTCTTCGTTCCCCTTGACCAGCGGGTCGGGTTACGAGAGACTCTGGGATAATCCGTTTCGAATGACAAGATTCTTGTCATGAACACCATTGCGCAGGCGTAGGCGTAACGCCAAAATGGCGGAGAGAGTGGAGGATTTGATTCACGATGGCATGAAATTTTCTTTAGCAAAATTAGGATATATCAACCTAGAACTGAAAAAGGAACAACACGACGTGTTGGAGCGATATCCCTGGATAAAAATCTGTGCTGAATATGTTTCCAACGGGCTGTGTTTCTCAAGTGTTGCCTGGGATTTTCGATTAGAATTTGTGTAACGTGGAAATGCAAAGCAGATTGTGTCGCTGCTGAATGCACTGATCCGGGATTAGTTTCAAATGTTAAAAGACTGTCTTTGTTTTGTTTTGTTTTTTTTTTTGTATCGTGGAAGATGAGAGAGAGCGAAACACCAGACTCATTCTTTTGATCATAAAACTATGTCTTCGTTGAAGGATCTTTCAAGTTAGATTCTTCGTCACCAGAGAAGGTTTAGGATTCTTTTCAACAGAAGATGAGTTCTTTGGGTAAGAGTTTCCTTGCTGTTATAAAGAAGTAGAGGTCTTGAGGGAAGTATCATTTTGCTGCTTTTCATTATTTTGTAAAAACAGAAAATGACTGTTCTCCACCAAATAATGAGAATTCTTGAATAGAGATCTCTACTTCTAATTGGATAAACATGTGGATTTTTAGAATATTATTCTTCCATGAACATATAATGTGCTTTCCAAATTTAGGAAATAATATATATGCAGTGTTCATACATACACAAGGTAATACATACAAGCCATAATCACAAAAATAACTCTGTTAAATTTCACTTAAATAATTAACGTTGCAGAACAAATACAAATTTCTGAAACTTAAACGCCTAAAAACACTAATGATTTCAAAAAATCTATGCGGCATGAAAAAATCAGCCAAACTACTTAGCGATTGAGATAAGTCCCTAGAAATGAAAACAGCTTGCAAGCACAAACTAACATGCAAAAGAAATCCTGCTCTCTTGAGGGATGGTGTAGATCTTAAAGTGAGCGAAATTAAATAAATGAAAAGTGTTACACAAAAACAATTTTTGTAATTAAAATCTATCACTATCTATTTTCCTTATATCACCTCTATCCAAACAAAAAAAATTAGCCAATCTGGAACTAATTCAAAGCACACACCCAAAAAACTGGCATTAAACCGGGCTGTCATTAAATTTTCACCTGCAATATATCAAAAGCTGATTCTAGTTTTCATTTCCTTCACAATGTGAGCTCAGGGTTAACAGCTGGTACATGTGAATGTCCTTTATGGCAGCCCTGTGAAAACTTTCCAGTTTGACAATTTAATGTTGACCATATTAGTAATAGTACAAATTACTACATAACATATCATGGTTTGACATGGTTTGCCTGACATGGTCATGTTCTGTACTATTTCTCGCCTGTTGTGCGTCAAATCAAGAAATGGACTTAGGTGTGTTTACGCGTCAGGGTTTCCATTAAGTTTTAAAGTAGCAGGGACCTTGTGACAGAGTGAGCGGGCACCCCTATATATAGTCTGGCTTTTGATCTTGAAACCTCCTTTGAGCAATGGCGGGTACTGTACTCAGTGTAGACGGGTGCTAGTACCCAGGTCCCAGCTTCTAATAAAACCCCTGCATGTAGGTTACTTCAAGCTCTTGTGGTGGTGCAACTGTTAATACATGTAATAAGAGGCTATTAACTTTAAGCTAAAAGAGTAGAGACACATTTTCTATACAGGGCATTTTTTTTTGAAGAATGCTAAATACATACTCTCAAGAAACTCAGTGCAGACATGTTGGCTTTCTTGGGTACTCTAGGTTAACCATGTAATGTACCCCAAACAGAGCACAAAGACCCTGTTTGTATGAACTTACTTCCAGAAGAACCTCATTGTCAACAATAATGAAAAGCTGTTGTTCATAATCGTCGGTCTCTGGGCACAGCATATGAACATCCCCACTTAAAACTGTTTAATTCACATAATTGTTTAAGTAACGTCAAATTCCTTTGGGAGAGCAGAGAGATGCACACCGAAAGGTCGATGAAATTATGTATCAAGCAAAATAAAAACTGCAAAAGCCAAAAGTTCTTCATGAGTTTAAGACTAGTCATCCTTGATGCACTTTATATTCCATTTTTCCAGATGAGCAGAGGTCAGTACTTATTTTGAAACATAAAACTTGACAGACTGGATGTAACAATATTATATATACATTGTATATTATCCTGAGAATGTTCATTTCCCATCTTACCCCCTTACCCCCCCCCCCCCCCCTTGCCAATAATGTAATCCCTTCCTCAGTGACAAAGGCTTTCTGTAGGGTGGCCAGCACCATACAAGTTTTGAAATGGTACTTTTCTCTTTAACTCTGACTAGCAATACAAAAAAGCCTAAGGATGTTGATTTTAACACTCCAAACAGGAACGGATACTTGTCTACAAATCTTGAACCTAAACATTTCTTTTGTTGGCATAAAAAATAAATTACATTAGAAACTGTTGACAACTGTACATACCAACATGAAGAAGTCAGTCTGACTTCAAAATAGACAGTATAATTTACTGACAACTTAACCGTCAACTGACAAAATTTAAATTGAGGGGATGTGTGGAATACGTTCTCAAGTCACTAGAAATACTGCACAGTTTGCAATGCTACCCTCTCCTTTTGTGTCACAAAATAGATACAATTTATCACAAATATAGGCTGCTGTAACGTTGCTCCCAAACACACTGTAAAAGCATAAAGTCTGTGTCTAGATAACGAAACGTAAATGAGTCAGGTAGTTCATCGGTGGCAGCACTTAGCTCTGTTTTCTGTAGATTAACAAGGGGTATCACTGATCCCCTTTAACCCATTGACCCCTGGGAGTAAGACTTGACAGATTTTACTCTGTTTAATGCCAGGGAGATTCTAGTCCTCAACTGGGGTCATCCTTGGGCGTTTGAGGTGTCAGTTGGTTGAGCAGTCAAAAACTTTGTCCCTTCCATTAAATGGGATGCTAACCAATCACAGAATTTGTTACAAAGTCTATCAAACATTTATCAGCATTAAGTTGTATGCGGGTACATATAGAGAGGCAACATGGATTAAAGTTAGAGAAAACAGAGAGATGATCAAGACCAACCTCGTTTCCAGGGTCTCTTTTCTCTGCCTCCTTTGTCCTCAACAACA
This sequence comes from Montipora foliosa, assembly GCF_036669935.1. Classification (NCBI taxonomy): domain Eukaryota; kingdom Metazoa; phylum Cnidaria; class Anthozoa; order Scleractinia; family Acroporidae; genus Montipora; species Montipora foliosa. The sequence goes on along the minus strand of NC_090872.1, from coordinate 4,201,550 downwards.
AAAGAAGGCAGAGAAGAGAGGTTGGATAAAGACCTGGGCTCAGTTGTTCAAAAAGTGGATAGTGCTACCCACCAGGCCAGTTGTTCAAATGATGGATATTGCTATTAGCTGGATAAATCACTATCCAGTGGATAAGTAACAGCGGAACCAACTGCACTTTCCATTGTATAGTGATTTGTCCCGTAGATAGTGTTATCCACCTTTTGAACAACTGGGGCCAGATAAATCACTATCCAGCAGATAAATACTACCAAAGCTAATTGAGTTATCAACAAAACAAAGTTTGAAGTTCAAGTTTATTTATTATTATTATTATTATTATTATTATTATTATTATTATTATTATTATTATTATGACATTATCCAGTAGGTAGTGATTTATCCAGTGGATAGCACTATCCACCCTTCAAACAACTGGGGCCAAAACTCATACAGTCAACCAACCTTTGAAGTCTCAAACACTTGACCAATGTGGCTTCAATAAGCAAATAATAATCGCCACTGTAATTAATACTGTGGGCTGAGCAATTACGGACAAAAAAAAACTCCTTATGTAGTGGTATGTTAGGGCACATGTACTTCAGAAAGAAGTACTAAATTACTCAAGAGAATGGTGTCATTTTTGTAACTGACTTTTAAGTGCTAGAAGTAATAGGCTCTAGAGAATGGTCAAGCTTTATATTAGACGTTTTTTTTAAATTTTATCATAAACGTTTAATAAGCTAAGTATTTGCATAACAAAATCAACAACTGAAGTTTCCATTTTTTCTAAGTACATGTACCTAAAATGTAAGACAAGTTCCATTGGATGTGAGTTGTACATCTCATTTCATTGATTTGATTCTCTATATCTGATCTGGCCTCTTCTTCCAATGGAGGTTGAGAACAGTACAGTGTAATGAATCCAAATGAAATGCGAGTAAAAAAATTTCAACCTACTGAAAGGATTGCTTTGCATGCCAGAGAGACGGGCCTTCTACGATATTTTCAAAGCGTTCAACAGCACTGTCACAAGCCAAACGAGTTCTCTTTGCATCAGTAAACCTCTTTCTCTACCCAAAACTCATCTGCTAAAGGTTCTCGCACCTTTCCAGGAACTCACATGTACGTATTAAAGTTAACTATACGAGAAGATCTTATGGATTCATATAATAATATGCAGCAATTTGAAGACTCGGTATGACTACATTTTAAAGACATAATTACTCAGTGAGAGACGATTCCATTCCATTAGATTTAATAGGTTCTCACTCTTAGCTTTGGCTCCATACTAATCAACGAACCAATCCAAACAATCAATAACAATCATACAGCGCTCCGTGAAACCTCTCGCGGCACTCGCCTCGAGACCGAAATTGATTGCTCATGCTCAGACTTTCAACCAATCAAAAACTTTATCCAAACGGATTATCCCAGAGTCTCTCGTAACCCGACCCGCTGGTCAAGGGGAACGAAGACTCTGGGAACGAGATTGAGGCAGGAGGGAAGGGGCGACTCAATTGTTTTCTATAATTATTCTTGACCGACTCGTCACTGCCAGTGTGACGTCACATAGCAACGAAGAGCGCTTGGCTGGGCTTGCTCCCGCTATTAGCGTGGGGACGCCATTGAGGCAAGGACAACAGGGGTCAATAAGGCTAATTCCAACGCTAATATCGCTTTTGTCCGCTAATTGATCGTAAGTGTGAACTCTTTTCTATTGTTATTGTCTTTATATGTAAACTGTTTCTTGTTTCTGTGAGAGCGTGTTTCTGTAATTTTGTTGTATTTGTCGCGGGTTCAGTTGCGGGACCGCCAGCTTGCCTTCCGGACAGTCAAAGGTTGTCTTAAGCATCCACCATTTTTCTCAAAACGGTTGAACCAATGTTCTTCAAAATAGGAAATTTTATTCCTTGATAATACACATTTCAAACCTGTGTCATTACGTGCTGGTTGAATCAGCCGTTCTTCATATCAATCCCTTTGCGTGTCGAGGTGTTGTTATTTTTTCGATTTCAACCAATTTCTCTGTTCTGGAGTGCTTCTTTTGTCAGTTTTTAAGCACGTTCACAAATTATTTGCATTTCAGTTACGTTACGTTGCTGTTTTTGGCTTTTTGTGGCGAACTTTGTTTGGCTTTATTAGTGTCTGTTGCAATTTGTTGGCTTTGTTAGAGTCTGTTGCAATTTTTGTTGGCTTTTTGTGCGAATATCTGTTGGCTTTTGCCGTTTGTGCATGTGGCAGTCTGTTGTTTTGCTTTTTGAGTGCAGCAGAGTTGAGTTTTTGCAGTGATTGAATCGGGTAGTTGCAATCATTGTATCGAGTGCCTCTGGTTAAGTTAAATTGCTGTCAGTTTCTATAGTCTGTATTTGGTTTGGTGCTGGTTGGTCCTATCAATTCTCTGTTAAAAATACATGTACATGTATTTAATAATCAAAGTGAACAATATATACATATTGTAGATATACTTAACAAACGTTCAGTGAAATAAGGTAGAATATAATAGAGTACAATTAAAATTATTTAGTGAAAATAAACTGTAGTTGTAAATATTAAAAAATGCAAAATGAACAAGAATACCCGGGGGGGGGGGGGAGGGTGCTTGTGGGGACTTCAATATGAAACAGACGAGGATGCTCGTCGTTTCGCTTAGGGGTGTAAAAATTGGATTTTGGTCTCGCTTAGGGTGTTCTGAGCAAATCGCCAATATTTTAAGCCGCCAAGGTCTCGTTTAGGGTCCCACGAAGAAACACAGAATTGAATTGAAGAACTTGAGATTTATGACAATGCTTTTAAAAACTACTTTTAGATAAAAGCATTTGATGATTGTCTTTATATCATTAAAACTCATTGCATGTCTTACCGGGTATTTGTGTGTTTTTAAGCGGTCTCTTTTAAGGGGTCAAAAATTGCTTAAGGCAAGCCCAGATTGGTCTCCTTTAGGGGTTAATTAAATTCAAAATTTCCGATGAGCATCCCCGTCTGTTTCATATGGGAGTCCCCCCCTCCCCCCGGGGCAAAAATATTGCATTTTTTATGTTAACGGTGGCAACATGTTTGCTTTATGACTCACTCTTTGACTTAACTTGGCTTTTTCCTCAAGGATGTCATTACATTTTCTACTTTGTGGGTTTTCATGTTGTTATTGCTGCTATTTCCAAAGCCTTTCCCAACTTTTCAAGGCTTCCTCTTAGTCTTTACATCCCATCCAATTCTCATGTTCTAGACAATAAAATTTAGGTTCACTCCATTGGAGCATGGCATATGCTCTACAATAAAATTGTTCCAAATTTGAGTGTGTTGGAAAGGTTGCTTTCTCTTTTGTTGTGCATGTGTTTATTACAATTCAAAGTTACTAAGACCAGTCTACAACACCAACCTTAACAATTTATTTTATTCTGTTTTCACTTTAATTTGTGTTATTGTGACAATCGGTTTGCTACTTTTCTGGGAAATG
>NC_090872.1:4190614-4193114 GCF_036669935.1 Montipora foliosa | reverse complement strand
ATGCTCTAGGGTCGATCAACAGGAGATGACTTCTGAGGCAGAGTTTGCAATGTTATGGAACCCTTTTGTGCACTGTTGGAAATCTGACAAACGTTCTCATAGTGAATGTAAAAATTTACAAAACAGATCTACATAGGATGGTGCGTGCCTCACTGAATAATTATATGTCGTCTTATCTGTAGGTATTTGTAGAGATTGCAGAGAGAGGCTTGCAGCTAGCTTACTTGGTGAGACTAGCATAGCAACCCCTTCAAGCGTAACAAAAGAAAGTCTCACACACAGTTTTGCAGAAATGTCTTTGGTAAGTCTGTACTTTTGGTCAAGAGATCCTAATTTTGTGAGTTTCCTGCGCTTACTTTGGCCATGTCTTGGGAAAGTGTGTGTGGCTTTTGGTGGCTTTACTAAAAGACGTTGAAGGATTTTATTTCTCAATTGGAATGACTGGGGCCAAGGGAATGGTGACGTGTGTAAGGCCAAAGACTAAAAAAATTCAGTTAAGGAGGCTCCCTAGAGTTTTATGGCTGCGCGCAAGCTGGGCACTGGTATGGCGCGTAAATCCTGAATCGTGTATGTTCTTCCAATCTTTATGACGGCAGCGTGACCAAATCTGTAAAATTAACTGCTAATTTTCTCGCATTCCCTAGTGTAAAATTTGTTTTAAATTGGCTCAGTTCTAACCACATACAGTTCCTATCAACTACCCTACATTTGTTAAAATCTGTCTGAATACAGTAAAGGAAAAGACAGATTACAGAATATTGGCAAAAGCGTCTCAGCGACCTTGACTTTTTACCGCTTCAAAATGTCAGGCAATATCATTTCCATAATGTGGCAAAGAACAAGAAAATTCGCCGAAGAAAACTATAAATATTAAGGAATTTAGACGAAAAATAGGAGTATATCTGCCTGTCATTAGATGTGATGTTGCCATGACAACGTCCATAATCTAAAAATGAACACCCAAAAAATAACCCATATTATATCGGTACCCATACTGGTAAATCTCTACAGGGAAACCTTCAAGAGAAATTAACTAGGTTTCTTTCCTGTAGTGACGGTATTCACAAATACTCTAGGGAGCCACCTTAAATACATCATGGCAAAAAGCCCGAAAGGATCCTATGGCCTACGTGCGGCAAAACGCTACCTTAAAAGTGATTACAGGGTAAGTTTTCTCATTGATCATTTAGATCGCTCTAATGAGAAACCGCTGTAAACGGAGATGCTATCACGAGCAGCGGTTTACATTTATACGCTGTTTCAAAAGCTTAACTTATATCCACCCCAAGTTCTCAAAAATTAGAGGTTCCTGTTAACTAAAATGTGTTGCTGGTGAAGCATGCAAACTTTTTATCATACTTTTCTGGCATATAGAAGCTTGTAGCTTTGAATCAATGAAAAAAACAAAAACAATAAAAGAAGTGAATTAACAAATACATCGCGCAGGTTGATGTTGAGGCATTCGTCGGTTTTGTTCTATCCATTGATTTCATTGATTTAAGAATAGAGCATGTATAAGTTCATTTTCGGTTTTTTAATCCTTAAACAGTAAGAGAACTGAGAAGTCTTGTTTTCAATTGCAGGTGCAAGTTCAACTGTGGCAGATCGTTGCAGGTTGTTTGCATTGAGTGATTGCAAAGATCCTGCTTTTTATGATGACTGCAAACACAGCCTTGACGACTATTGCGATCGCTGCGAGTTGTTAGCATCAGCAATGGATGATGAAATAGACAACACACTCGTTAAAAATGAAAGCAATTTATCAGATGACGATTGTGAAGAAATGCGTTTCTTAGTAAAACAGGCAAAAGCTCAAATAGTATCGTGGAAGGCACATATTTTACGCTCAATCCACAAGATTCAGCAAGGATTAACTTCCTGGAATCACTAAACGAATCCTCTGTCCTTGTCATCCAGGACTGGGCCAGGAAGTTTTTGCCACGGAAGTACCGCGAGAGCCAGACAGACTAGTTTGGAAAACGAGGAATTCCTTGGCATATCAGTGTTGCGTTTACGAGAGTAGATGGCGAAATACAGATGCTGACATTCTGCCATATTCTCTTGTGATAGCCCAAGTACACCGAAGTAATTTTTCATCGATAAAAGGGCGAACTTCTTCCGCGAAGCCCTCAGGGGATGAAAAAGAATCCACAGGCTCGGGAGGGGAAGATGCTTCGACTAGCCTTTTTGCTTGTCCGGAGGACGGATGTATAAAAAGGTTCATTAGGCATTCCTCATGCAGTGCTTCGTCACTTGGGCTATGGTAAGCACCAATATACCCTTGAGCATGAAACCTTATATGAAAAAGCTGCTGTCCAATATGCAGAACAACTGGAAGGACAAGGAGGCACTATGGTACCCGTCGTTAAGTGTCCCTACCAAACACGCCAGTGCACGAAATCTGGATATCGGCTGGGCGCTGAAGGTAACTGGACCTCGACGTACTAGGTTCACTGTTGCACAACGGTCATATCTTACCAAAAAGTTCAAACTCGGAGAG
>NC_090872.1:4163114-4183114 GCF_036669935.1 Montipora foliosa | reverse complement strand
GAAAAACACGACAACAGTCTTTTTACAGACAATGGCAAACTGAAGACTGGCCTCAGCTGTTTACACAATTTCAATGAAGTCTCAAGTCGGTTTAAACGTTCTGCATCATGTAGAAGACCTGGATAGGGTGATGGCTACATATAAAGCGACATTTCCTATTGGTTCCAAATCTAAAGCATCCAAATCAAGAAAAGAGAAGGAACAGAAGAAAAAAAGGGAGAAGAAGAGGATTGCTGCTTCAGAAAGCCGTAGGACCCGGACCTGTATAATTTTTCGGTCTTTGGGAGGTGAACCCATTGATGACAACTATAAAACAGAAGTATGTGGCATTCCTCAGCTAGAAACTGTAGACCTACAATCGGCGAGAAAATTAGTTAAGACATTTGCCAACAGAGCACACTGGCAACGACACATTCATTGTTTGCAAAGAAAACTTGTCCAGAAACTACGTTTCCGGAATACCCCTCCCTCCCCCACCCTAATCAATGTTGTACCGCTGTCGACAAGGCTCGTAGAAAACAGAAAAACACAACATTGTCCCGGGGGTGCGGGGGAGGGGGCCATTTGCGCCGCCGATCTTGAAATAGACTCTGAAGGATAAGAGTGTCTCAACAATTTTGACGCCGATTGTCTTTATGAAAAAACTTTGTATGAAGTGTAATGACGACTTCTGGTAAGCGTTTTTTTGCATTAATATATGAAATATACAGATTTCAATAGCGTCTTTATGCGTGGTCATGTCATATAGGAATCAGAACATATATAAATCACCTTTTTTCTTTATTACGGTGATCTAGCAGTCAATGGTATGATTGCAGACATTTCAGTGTCGAACTTGGTTTTCACACAGAACATTTTTCACGAGATAAGGGCATGTAAACGCTTGCCATCTATTTGCGAAGGGCGGAAAGTGAATAATATTGTCAGGGAAAGTGATATCTCACGGGCTTCGATGTACCGCATTCTAAAAAAAGGGAAATTTTAACGCAAGTAATCACTACCGAAAACGTCAATTACAACGGCCAAGATGTGGTCGAACGTCCAGCGAAGTAAAGTTCACGCCACAAACGCTTACTTTTGAGAAAAAGGACATCCTACTAAATAATGACAGTTTCAAGACGATTTTTCCAGTGTTTTGGATTTGACATACCTTGAAATAAAGTGATACTTTCGGAAGATATCGTGACGTTTAGCATTCCCTTTTGAAATTCACCATACGTAATTCCATTTCAACTTGTTACAAGGGATATGACCCATAAAAAGAGGGAAATATAAATACCAAAGACATTTTATAACTCCTGGGACAAAAAAAGAGCAGCAAACAGTGCTGTACTCTGATTTTAGGAACTCCGCGGAGGAGTGGCCACGAGTAACCACGAGTAACCTCGAGTAACCATAATTAACAAGTAGAATAATTACATTATCTTTTTATAGTAATCTTGTGGTTACTCGTGGTTACTCGTGGTTACTCGTGGTAAATGAGAAAATATTGTTTCTTTACTCCCAAAAACATTCATTTCCCCCCAAAACCAGCTCTGCAAAGCATCTGCGACAAGGTGGAAAGTCTTTTTCCAGCGACGTAGCAATTTGAGCGTGGAAAGTAAATGTGTTCCCTGGCTGTAACAGCCATCATGTCTGTTTTGCGTTCATCTGCGACACCACTTCGACCAACAAAATCCGCTTCTTCTGATGAATTGGAGTTAGAGGCATAACCCTTTAACAAATCCATACTTTAACGCTACTGACAAATAGCGTATGAAAGAAGGCAAAAGTGAACAGGTCCTTTGCACTTACGTCACAATATTCGCTTCGCACAGGACAACGCATTTTATACACTCGAAAACGAGAATATAATAAACTATCCGCAATTTTTTAGACCTGTAAAAAGTCTTTCACTCATGTGGTCATATTGACGGACAGACTGGACTATAGGTGCCCGTATAAAGGGTATAAAGGAAGTTTTCTGAAACAGACAATCGGCGACAAAATTAGTTGAGACAGTTGCCAACAGAGCACACGAGCAACGACACATTCATTGTTTGCAAAGAAAACTTGTCGACTAAGTGCGTTTCCGGGATACCCCTCCCTCCCCCACCCTCCCCCACCCTAATCAATGTTGTACCGCTGTCGACAAGGCTCGTAGAAAACAGAAAAACACAACATTGTCCCGGAGGTGCGGGGAAAGGGGCTATTTGCGCCGCCGAGCTTAAAATCGACTCTAAAGGATAAGAGTGTCTTAACAATTTTGACGCCGATTGTCTTTATGAAAAAACTTTGTATGGAGTGTAATGACGACTTCTGGTAAGCGTTTTTTTGCATTAATATATGAAATATACACATTTCAATAGCGTCTTTATGCGTTGTCATGTCATATAGGAATCAGAACATATATAAATCACCTTTTTTCTTTATTACGGTGATCTAGCAGTCAATGGTATGATTGCAGACATTTTAGTGTCGAACTTGGTTTTCACACAGAACATTTCTCACGAGATAAGGGCATGTAAACGCTTGCCATCTATTTGCGAAGGGCGGAAAGTGAATGATATTGTCAGGGAAAGTAATATCTCACGGGCTTCGATGTACCGCATTCTAAAAAAAGGGAAATTTTAACGCAAGTAATCACTACCGAGAACGTCAATTACAACGGCCAAAATGTGGATGTCGAACGTCTAGCGAAGTAAAGTTCACGCCACAAACGCTTACTATTGAGAGAAAGGACATCCTACTAAATAATGACAATTTCAAGACGATTTTTGCAGTGTTTTGGATTTGACATACCTTGAAATAAAGTGATACTTTCGGAAGATTGCGTGACGTTTAGCATTCCCTTTTGAAATTCACCATACATAATTCCATTTCAACTTGTTACAAGAGATATGACCCATAAAAAGAGGGAAATATAAATAGCAAAGACATTTTAAAACTCCTGGGACAAAAAAAAGAGCAGCAAACAGTGCTTTACTCTGATTTTAGGAACTCCGCGGAGGAATGGCCACGAGTAACCACGAGTAACCTCGAGTAACCATAATTAACAAGTAGAATAATTACATTATCTTTTTATAATAATCTTGTGGTTACTCGTGGTTACTCGTGGTTACTCGTGGTAAATGAGAAAATATTGTTTCTTTACTCCCAAAAACATTCATTTCCCCCCAAAACCAGCTCTGCAAAGCATCTGCGACAAGGTGGAAAGTCGTTTTGCAGCGACGTAGCAATTTGAGCGTGGAAAGTAAATGTGTTCCCCGGCTGTAACAGCCACCATGTCTGTTTCGCGTTCATCTGCGACACCACTTCGACCAACAAAATCCGCTTCTTCTGATGAATTGGAGTTAGAGGCATAACCCTTTAACAAATCCATACTTTAACGCTACTGACAAATAGCGTATGAAAGAAGGCAAAAGTGAACAGGTCCTTTGCACTTACGTCACAATCTTCGCTTCGCACAGGACAACGCATTTTATACACTCGAAATCGAGAATAATAAACTATCCGCAATTTTTTAGACCTGTAAAAAGTCTTTCACTCATGTGGTCATATTGACGGACAGACTGGCCATTATAGTGCCCGTATAAAGGGTATAAAGGAAGTTTTCTGAAACAGACAATCGGCGACAAAATTAGTTGAGACAGTTGCTAACAGAGCACACTGGCAACGACACATTCATTGTTTGCAAAGAAAACTTGTCCAGAAAGTACGTTTCCGGGATACACCTCCCTCCCCCACCCTAATCAATGTTGTACCGCTGTCGACAAGGCTCGTAGAAAACAGAAAAACACAACATTGTCCCGGGGATGCGGGGGAGGGGGCCATTTGCGCCGCCGAGCTTGAAATCGACTCTAAAGGATAAGAGTGTCTCAACAATTTTCACGCCGATTGTCTTTATCAAAAAACTTTGCATGAAGTGTAATGACGACTTCTGGTAAGCGTTTTTTTGCATTAATATATGAAATATACACATTTCAATAGCGTCTTTATGCGTTGTCATGTCATATAGGAATCAGAACATATATAAATCACCTTTTTTCTTTATTACGGTGATCTAGCAGTCAATGGTATGATTGCAGACATTTCAGTGTCGAACTTGGTTTTCACACAGAACATTTCTCACGAGATGGAAAGGTAGCCGTTAAGTCAATGGGTTAGTGGCTACTTGTTCGTTCTTGTCATTATTCCGAACCAAAGGTAGCCGTTAAGTCAATGGGTTAGTGGCTACTTGTTCGTTCCTACTAATGTACCGATGGAAAGGTAGCCGTTAAGTCAATGGGTTAGTGGCCACTTGTTCGTTCTGACTAATATTCCGATGGAAAGGTAGCCGTTAAGTCATTGGGTTAGTGGCCACTTGTTCTTTCCTGCTAATATGCCGATGGAAAGGTAGCCGTTAAGTCATTGGGTTAGTGGCTATTTGTTCGTTCCTACTAATATGGCTACTTGTTCGTCTGTAGTATTATGATTAACTCCGACCAACCTTTTGGCTTTCTAAATCACTCGTATATATTGACGAAAGAAATCACAAATGTCGCCGTTATGTAAATGCCGGCTTCGATATACCGCATTCTAAAAAAAGGGAAATTTTAACGCAAGTAATCACTACCGAAAACGTCAATTACAACGGCCAAAATGTGGATGTCGAACGTTCAGTGAAGTAAAGTTCACGCCACAAACGCTTACTATTGAGAGAAAGGACATCCTACTAAATAATGACAATTTCAAGACGATTTTTGCAGTGTTTTGGATTTGACATATCTTGAAATAAAGTGATACTTTCGGAAGATTGCGTGACGTTTAGCATTCCCTTTTGAAATTCACCATACGTAATTCCATTTCAACTTGTTACAAGGGATATGACCCATAAAAAGAGGGAAATATAAATAGCAAAGACATTTTATAACTCCTGGGACAAAAAAAGATCAGCAAACAGTGCTTTACTCTGATTTTAGGAACTCCGCGGAGGAATGGCCACGAGTAACCACGAGTAACCTCGAGTAACCATAATTAACAAGTAGAATAATTACATTATCTTTTTATAATAATCTTGTGGTTACTCGTGGTTACTCGTGGTTACTCGTGGTAAATGAGAAAATATTGTTTCTTTACTCCCAAAAACATTCATTTCCCCCCAAAACCAGCTCTGCAAAGCATCTGCGACAAGGTGGAAAGTCGTTTTGCAGCGACGTAGCAATTTGAGCGTGGAAAGTAAATGTGTTCCCCGGCTGTAACAGCCACCATGTCTGTTTCGCGTTCATCTGCGACACCACTTCGACCAACAAAATCCGCTTCTTCTGATGAATTGGAGTTAGAGGCATAACCCTTTAACAAATCCATACTTTAACGCTACTGACAAATAGCGTATGAAAGAAGGCAAAAGTGAACAGGTCCTTTGCACTTACGTCACAATCTTCGCTTCGCACAGGACAACGCATTTTATACACTCGAAATCGAGAATAATAAACTATCCGCAATTTTTTAGACCTGTAAAAAGTCTTTCACTCATGTGGTCATATTGACGGACAGACTGGCCATTATAGTGCCCGTATAAAGGGTATAAAGGAAGTTTTCTGAAACAGACAATCGGCGACAAAATTAGTTGAGACAGTTGCTAACAGAGCACACTGGCAACGACACATTCATTGTTTGCAAAGAAAACTTGTCCAGAAAGTACGTTTCCGGGATACCCCTCCCTCCCCCACCCTAATCAATGTTGTACCGCTGTCGACAAGGCTCGTAGAAAACAGAAAAACACAACATTGTCCCGGGGATGCGGGGGAGGGGGCCATTTGCGCCGCCGAGCTTGAAATCGACTCTAAAGGATAAGAGTGTCTCAACAATTTTCACGCCGATTGTCTTTATCAAAAAACTTTGCATGAAGTGTAATGACGACTTCTGGTAAGCGTTTTTTTGCATTAATATATGAAATATACACATTTCAATAGCGTCTTTATGCGTTGTCATGTCATATAGGAATCAGAACATATATAAATCACCTTTTTTCTTTATTACGGTGATCTAGCAGTCAATGGTATGATTGCAGACATTTCAGTGTCGAACTTGGTTTTCACACAGAACATTTCTCACGAGATGGAAAGGTAGCCGTTAAGTCAATGGGTTAGTGGCTACTTGTTCGTTCTTGTCATTATTCCGAACCAAAGGTAGCCGTTAAGTCAATGGGTTAGTGGCTACTTGTTCGTTCCTACTAATGTACCGATGGAAAGGTAGCCGTTAAGTCAATGGGTTAGTGGCCACTTGTTCGTTCTGACTAATATTCCGATGGAAAGGTAGCCGTTAAGTCATTGGGTTAGTGGCCACTTGTTCTTTCCTACTAATATGCCGATGGAAAGGTAGCCGTTAAGTCATTGGGTTAGTGGCTACTTGTTCGTTCCTACTAATATGGCTACTTGTTCGTCTGTAGTATTATGATTAACTCCGACCAACCTTTTGGCTTTCTAAATCACTCGTATATATTGACGAAAGAAATCACAAATGTCGCCGTTATGTAAATGCCGGCTTCGATATACCGCATTCTAAAAAAAGGGAAATTTTAACGCAAGTAATCACTACCGAAAACGTCAATTACAACGGCCAAAATGTGGATGTCGAACGTTCAGTGAAGTAAAGTTCACGCCACAAACGCTTACTATTGAGAGAAAGGACATCCTACTAAATAATGACAATTTCAAGACGATTTTTGCAGTGTTTTGGATTTCACATATCTTGAAATAAAGTGATACTTTCGGAAGATTGCGTGACGTTTAGCATTCCCTTTTGAAATTCACCATACGTAATTCCATTTCAACTTGTTACAAGGGATATGACCCATAAAAAGAGGGAAATATAAATAGCAAAGACATTTTATAACTCCTGGGACAAAAAAAGATCAGCAAACAGTGCTTTACTCTGATTTTAGGAACTCCGCGGAGGAATGGCCACGAGTAACCACGAGTAACCTCGAGTAACCATAATTAACAAGTAGAATAATTACATTATCTTTTTATAATAATCTTGTGGTTACTCGTGGTTACTCGTGGTAAATGAGAAAATATTGTTTCTTTACTCCCAAAAACATTCATTTCCCCCCAAAACCAGCTCTGCAAAGCATCTGCGACAAGGTGGAAAGTCGTTTTGCAGCGACGTAGCAATTTGAGCGTGGAAAGTAAATGTGTTCCCCGGCTGTAACAGCCACCATGTCTGTTTCGCGTTCATCTGCGACACCACTTCGACCAACAAAATCCGCTTCTTCTGATGAATTGGAGTTAGAGGCATAATCCTTTAACAAATCCATACTTTAACGCTACTGACAAATGACGTATGAAAGAAGGCAAAAGTGAACAGGTCCTTTGCACTTACGTCACAATCTTCGCTTCGCACAGGACAACGCATTTTATACACTCGAAATCGAGAATAATAAACTATCCGCAATTTTTTAGACCTGTAAAAAGTCTTTCACTCATGTGGTCATATTGATGGACAGACTGGCCATTATAGTGCCCGTATAAAGGGTATAAAGGAAGTTTTCTGAAACAGACAATCGGCGACAAAATTAGTTGAGACAGTTGCTAACAGAGTACACTGGCAACGACACATTCATTGTTTGCAAAGAAAACTTGTCCAGAAAGTACGTTTCCGGGATACCCCTCCCTCCCCCACCCTAATCAATGTTGTACCGCTGTCTACAAGGCTCGTAGAAAACAGAAAAACACAACATTGTCCCGGGGATGCGGGGGAGGGGGCCATTTGCGCCGCCGAGCTTGAAATCGACTCTAAAGGATAAGAGTGTCTCAACAATTTTGACGCCGATTGTCTTTATCAAAAAACTTTTCATGAAGTGTAATGACGACTTCTGGTAAGCGTTTTTTTGCATTAATATATGAAATATACACATTTCAATAGCGTCTTTATGCGTTGTCATGTCATATAGGAATCAGAACATATATAAATCACCTTTTTTCTTTATTACGGTGATCTAGCAGTCAATGGTATGATTGCAGACATTTCAGTGTCGAACTTGGTTTTCACACAGAACATTTCTCACGAGATGGAAAGGTAGCCGTTAAGTCAATGGGTTAGTGGCTACTTGCTCGTTCTTGTCATTATTCCGAACCAAAGGTAGCCGTTAAGTCAATGGGTTAGTGGCTACTTGTTCGTTCCTACTAATGTACCGATGGAAAGGTAGCCGTTAAGTCAATGGGTTAGTGGCCACTTGTTCGTTCTGACTAATATTCCGATGGAAAGGTAGCCGTTAAGTCATTGGGTTAGTGGCCACTTGTTCTTTCCTACTAATATGCCGATGGAAAGGTAGCCGTTAAGTCATTGGGTTAGTGGCTACTTGTTCGTTCCTACTAATATGGCTACTTGTTCGTCTGTAGTATTATGATTAACTCCGACCAACCTTTTGGCTTTCTAAATCACTCGTATATATTGACGAAAGAAATCACAAATGTCGCCGTTATGTAAATGCCGGCTTCGATATACCGCATTCTAAAAAAAGGGAAATTTTAACGCAAGTAATCACTACCGAAAACGTCAATTACAACGGCCAAAATGTGGATGTCGAACGTTCAGTGAAGTAAAGTTCACGCCACAAACGCTTACTATTGAGAGAAAGGACATCCTACTAAATAATGACAATTTCAAGACGATTTTTGCAGTGTTTTGGATTTGACATATCTTAAAATAAAGTGATACTTTCGGAAGATTGCGTGACGTTTAGCATTCCCTTTTGAAATTCACCATACGTAATTCCATTTCAACTTGTTACAAGGGATATGACCCATAAAAAGAGGGAAATATAAATAGCAAAGACATTTTATAACTCCTGGGACAAAAAAAGATCAGCAAACAGTGCTTTACTCTGATTTTAGGAACTCCGCGGAGGAATGGCCACGAGTAACCACGAGTAACCTCGAGTAACCATAATTAACAAGTAGAATAATTACATTATCTTTTTATAATAATCTTGTGGTTACTCGTGGTTACTCGTGGTTACTCGTGGTAAATGAGAAAATATTGTTTCTTTACCCCCAAAAACATTCATTTCCCCCCAAAACCAGCTCTGCAAAGCATCTACCACAAGGTGGAAAGTCGTTTTGCAGCGACGTAGCAATTTGAGCGTGGAAAGTAAATGTGTTCCCCGGCTGTAACAGCCACCATGTCTGTATCGCGTTCATATGCGACACCACTTCGACCAACAAAATCCGCTTCTTCTGATAAATTGGAGTTAGAGGCATAACCCTTTAACAAATCCATACTTTAACGCTACTGACAAATAGCGTATGAAAGAAGGCAAAAGTGAACAGGTCCTTTGCACTTACGTCACAATCTTCGCTTCGCACAGGACAACGCATTTTATACACTCGAAATCGAGAATAATAAACTATCCGCAATTTTTTAGACCTGTAAAAAGGGTTTCACTCATGTAGTCATATTGACGGACAGACTGGCCATTATAGTGCCCGTATAAAGGGTATAAAGGAAGTTTTCTGAAACAGACAATCGGCGACAAAATTAGTTGAGACAGTTGCTAACAGAGCACACTGGCAACGACACATTCATTGTTTGCAAAGAAAACTTGTCCAGAAAGTACGTTTCCGGGATACCCCTCCCTCCCCCACCCTAATCAATGTTGTACCGCTGTCGACAAGGCTCGTAGAAAACAGAAAAACACAACATTGTCCCGGGGATGCCGGGGAGGGGGCCATTTGCGCCGCCGAGCTTGAAATCGACTCTAAAGGATAAGAGTGTCTCTACAATTTTGACGCCGATTGTCTTTATGAAAAAACTTTGCATGAAGTGTAATGACGACTTCTGGTAAGCGTTTTTTTGCATTAATATATGAAATATACACATTTCAATAGCGTCTTTATGCGTTGTCATGTCATATAGGAATCAGAACATATATAAATCACCTTTTTTCTTTATTACGGTGATCTAGCAGTCAATGGTATGATTGCAGACATTTCAGTGTCGAACTTGGTTTTCACACAGAACATTTCTCACGAGATGGAAAGGTAGCCGTTAAGTCAATGGGTTAGTGGCTACTTGTTCGTTCTTGTCATTATTCCGAACCAAAGGTAGCCGTTAAGTCAATGGGTTAGTGGCTACTTGTTCGTTCCTACTAATGTACCGATGGAAAGGTAGCCGTTAAGTCAATGGGTTAGTGGCCACTTGTTCGTTCTGACTAATATTCCGATGGAAAGGTAGCCGTTAAGTCATTGGGTTAGTGGCCACTTGTTCTTTCCTACTAATATGCCGATGGAAAGGTAGCCGTTAAGTCATTGGGTTTGTGGCCACTTGTTCTTTCCTACTAATATGCCGATGGAAAGGTAGACGTTAAGTCATTGGGTTAGTGGCTACTTGTTCGTTCCTACTAATATGGCCACTTGTTCGTCTGTAGTATTATGATTAACTCCGACCAACCTTTTGGCTTTCTAAATCACTCGTATATATTGACGAAAGAAATCACAAATGTCGCCGTTATGTAAATGCCGGCTTCGATATACCGCATTCTAAAAAAAGGGAAATTTTAACGCAAGTAATCACTACCGAAAACGTCAATTACAACGGCCAAAATGTGGATGTCGAACGTTCAGTGAAGTAAAGTTCACGCCACAAACGCTTACTATTGAGAGAAAGGACATCCTACTAAATAATGACAATTTCAAGACGATTTTTGCAGTGTTTTGGATTTGACATATCTTAAAATAAAGTGATACTTTCGGAAGATTGCGTGACGTTTAGCATTCCCTTTTGAAATTCACCATACGTAATTCCATTTCAACTTGTTACAAGGGATATGACCCATAAAAAGAGGGAAATATAAATAGCAAAGACATTTTATAACTCCTGGGACAAAAAAAGATCAGCAAACAGTGCTTTACTCTGATTTTAGGAACTCCGCGGAGGAATGGCCACGAGTAACCACGAGTAACCTCGAGTAACCATAATTAACAAGTAGAATAATTACATTATCTTTTTATAATAATCTTGTGGTTACTCGTGGTTACTCGTGGTTACTCGTGGTAAATGAGAAAATATTGTTTCTTTACCCCCAAAAACATTCATTTCCCCCAAAACCAGCTCTGCAAAGCATCTGCGACAAGGTGGAAAGTCGTTTTGCAGCGACGTAGCAATTTGAGCGTGGAAAGTAAATGTGTTCCCCGGCTGTAACAGCCACCATGTCTGTTTCGCGTTCATCTGCGACACCACTTCGACCAACAAAATCCGCTTCTTCTGATAAATTGGAGTTAGAGGCATAACCCTTTAACAAATCCATACTTTAACGCTACTGACAAATAGCGTATGAAAGAAGGCAAAAGTGAACAGGTCCTTTGCACTTACGTCACAATCTTCGCTTCGCACAGGACAACGCATTTTATACACTCGAAATCGAGAATAATAAACTATCCGCAATTTTTTAGACCTGTAAAAAGTCTTTCACTCATGTGGTCATATTGACGGACAGACTGGCCATTATAGTGCCCGTATAAAGGGTATAAAGGAAGTTTTCTGAAACAGACAATCGGCGACAAAATTAGTTGAGACAGTTGCTAACAGAGCACACTGGCAACGACACATTCATTGTTTGCAAAGAAAACTTGTCCAGAAAGTACGTTTCCGGGATACCCCTCCCTCCCCCACCCTAATCAATGTTGTACCGCTGTCGACAAGGCTCGTAGAAAACAGAAAAACACAACATTGTCCCGGGGATGCCGGGGAGGGGGCCATTTGCGCCGCCGAGCTTGAAATCGACTCTAAAGGATAAGAGTGTCTCTACAATTTTGACGCCGATTGTCTTTATGAAAAAACTTTGCATGAAGTGTAATGACGACTTCTGGTAAGCGTTTTTTTGCATTAATATATGAAATATACACATTTCAATAGCGTCTTTATGCGTTGTCATGTCATATAGGAATCAGAACATATATAAATCACCTTTTTTCTTTATTACGGTGATCTAGCAGTCAATGGTATGATTGCAGACATTTCAGTGTCGAACTTGGTTTTCACACAGAACATTTCTCACGAGATGGAAAGGTAGCCGTTAAGTCAATGGGTTAGTGGCTACTTGTTCGTTCTTGTCATTATTCCGAACCAAAGGTAGCCGTTAAGTCAATGGGTTAGTGGCTACTTGTTCGTTCCTACTAATGTACCGATGGAAAGGTAGCCGTTAAGTCAATGGGTTAGTGGCCACTTGTTCGTTCTGACTAATATTCCGATGGAAAGGTAGCCGTTAAGTCATTGGGTTAGTGGCCACTTGTTCTTTCCTACTAATATGCCGATGGAAAGGTAGCCGTTAAGTCATTGGGTTTGTGGCCACTTGTTCTTTCCTACTAATATGCCGATGGAAAGGTAGACGTTAAGTCATTGGGTTAGTGGCTACTTGTTCGTTCCTACTAATATGGCCACTTGTTCGTCTGTAGTATTATGATTAACTCCGACCAACCTTTTGGCTTTCTAAATCACTCGTATATATTGACGAAAGAAATCACAAATGTCGCCGTTATGTAAATGCCGGCTTCGATATACCGCATTCTAAAAAAAGGGAAATTTTAACGCAAGTAATCACTACCGAAAACGTCAATTACAACGGCCAAAATGTGGATGTCGAACGTTCAGTGAAGTAAAGTTCACGCCACAAACGCTTACTATTGAGAGAAAGGACATCCTACTAAATAATGACAATTTCAAGACGATTTTTGCAGTGTTTTGGATTTGACATATCTTAAAATAAAGTGATACTTTCGGAAGATTGCGTGACGTTTAGCATTCCCTTTTGAAATTCACCATACGTAATTCCATTTCAACTTGTTACAAGGGATATGACCCATAAAAAGAGGGAAATATAAATAGCAAAGACATTTTATAACTCCTGGGACAAAAAAAGATCAGCAAACAGTGCTTTACTCTGATTTTAGGAACTCCGCGGAGGAATGGCCACGAGTAACCACGAGTAACCTCGAGTAACCATAATTAACAAGTAGAATAATTACATTATCTTTTTATAATAATCTTGTGGTTACTCGTGGTTACTCGTGGTTACTCGTGGTAAATGAGAAAATATTGTTTCTTTACCCCCAAAAACATTCATTTCCCCCCAAAACCAGCTCTGCAAAGCATCTGCGACAAGGTGGAAAGTCGTTTTGCAGCGACGTAGCAATTTGAGCGTGGAAAGTAAATGTGTTCCCCGGCTGTAACAGCCACCATGTCTGTTTCGCGTTCATCTGCGACACCACTTCGACCAACAAAATCCGCTTCTTCTGATAAATTGGAGTTAGAGGCATAACCCTTTAACAAATCCATACTTTAACGCTACTGACAAATAGCGTATGAAAGAAGGCAAAAGTGAACAGGTCCTTTGCACTTACGTCACAATCTTCGCTTCGCACAGGACAACGCATTTTATACACTCGAAATCGAGAATAATAAACTATCCGCAATTTTTTAGACCTGTAAAAAGTCTTTCACTCATGTGGTCATATTGACGGACAGACTGGCCATTATAGTGCCCGTATAAAGGGTATAAAGGAAGTTTTCTGAAACAGACAATCGGCGACAAAATTAGTTGAGACAGTTGCTAACAGAGCACACTGGCAACGACACATTCATTGTTTGCAAAGAAAACTTGTCCAGAAAGTACGTTTCCGGGATACCCCTCCCTCCCCCACCCTAATCAATGTTGTACCGCTGTCGACAAGGCTCGTAGAAAACAGAAAAACACAACATTGTCCCGGGGATGCGGGGGAAGGGGGCCATTTGCGCCGCCGAGCTTGAAATCGACTCTAAAGGATAAGAGTGTCTCAACAATTTTGACGCCGATTGTCTTTATGAAAAAACTTTTCATGAAGTGTAATGACGACTTCTGGTAAGCGTTTTTTTTGCATTAATATATGAAATATACACATTTCAATAGCGTCTTTATGCGTTGTCATGTCATATAGGAATCAGAACATATATAAATCACCTTTTTTCTTTATTACGGTGATCTAGCAGTCAATGGTATGATTGCAGACATTTCAGTGTCGAACTTGGTTTTCACACAGAACATTTCTCACGAGATGGAAAGGTAGCCGTTAAGTCAATGGGTTAGTGGCTACTTGTTCGTTCTTGTCATTATTCCGAACCAAAGGTAGCCGTTAAGTCAATGGGTTAGTGGCTACTTGTTCGTTCCTACTAATGTACCGATGGAAAGGTAGCCGTTAAGTCAATGGGTTAGTGGCCACTTGTTCGTTCTGACTAATATTCCCATGGAAAGGTAGCCGTTAAGTCATTGGGTTAGTGGCCACTTGTTCTTTCCTACTAATATGCCGATGGAAAGGTAGCCGTTAAGTCATTGGGTTAGTGGCTACTTGTTCGTTCCTACTAATATGGCTACTTGTTCGTCTGTAGTATTATGATTAACTCCGACCAACCTTTTGGCTTTCTAAATCACTCGTATATATTGACGAAAGAAATCACAAATGTCGCCGTTATGTAAATGCCGGCTTCGATATACCGCATTCTAAAAAAAGGGAAATTTTAACGCAAGTAATCACTACCGAAAACGTCAATTACAACGGCCAAAATGTGGATGTCGAACGTTCAGTGAAGTAAAGTTCACGCCACAAACGCTTACTATTGAGAGAAAGGACATCCTACTAAATAATGACAATTTCAAGACGATTTTTGCAGTGTTTTGGATTTGACATATCTTGAAATAAAGTGATACTTTCGGAAGATTGCGTGACGTTTAGCATTCCCTTTTGAAATTCACCATACGTAATTCCATTTCAACTTGTTACAAGGGATATGACCCATAAAAAGAGGGAAATATAAATAGCAAAGACATTTTATAACTCCTGGGACAAAAAAAGATCAGCAAACAGTGCTTTACTCTGATTTTAGGAACTCCGCGGAGGAATGGCCACGAGTAACCACGAGTAACCTCGAGTAACCAGAATTAACAAGTAGAATAATTACATTATCTTTTTATAATAATCTTGTGGTTACTCGTGGTTACTCGTGGTTACTCGTGGTAAATGAGAAAATATTGTTTCTTTACCCCCAAAAACATTCATTTCCCCCCAAAACCAGCTCTGCAAAGCATCTACGACAAGGTGGAAAGTCGTTTTGCAGCGACGTAGCAATTTGAGCGTGGAAAGTAAATGTGTTCCCCGGCTGTAACAGCCACCATGTCTGTTTCGCGTTCATCTGCGACACCACTTCGACCAACAAAATCCGCTTCTTCTGATAAATTGGAGTTAGAGGCATAACCCTTTAACAAATCCATACTTTAACGCTACTGACAAATAGCGTATGAAAGAAGGCAAAAGTGAACAGGTCCTTTGCACTTACGTCACAATCATCGCTTCGCACAGGACAACGCATTTTATACACTCGAAATCGAGAATAATAAACTATCCGCAATTTTTTAGACCTGTAAAAAGTCTTTCATTCATGTGGTCATATTGACGGACAGACTGGCCATTATAGTGCCCGTATAAAGGGTATAAAGGAAGTTTTCTGAAACAGACAATCGGCGACAAAATTAGTTGAGACAGTTGCTAACAGAGCACACTGGCAACGACACATTCATTGTTTGCAAAGAAAACTTGTCCAGAAAGTACGTTTCCGGGATACCCCTCCCTCCCCCACCCTAATCAATGTTGTACCGCTGTCGACAAGGCTCGTAGAAAACAGAAAAACACAACATTGTCCCGGGGATGCGGGGGAGGGGGCCATTTGCGCCGCCGAGCTTGAAATCGACTCTAAAGGATAAGAGTGTCTCAACAATTTTGACGCCGATTGTCTTTATGAAAAAACTTTTCATGAAGTGTAATGACGACTTCTGGTAAGCGTTTTTTTTGCATTAATATATGAAATATACACATTTCAATAGCGTCTTTATGCGTTGTCATGTCATATAGGAATCAGAACATATATAAATCACCTTTTTTCTTTATTACGGTGATCTAGCAGTCAATGGTATGATTGCAGACATTTCAGTGTCGAACTTGGTTTTCACACAGAACATTTCTCACGAGATGGAAAGGTAGCCGTTAAGTCAATGGGTTAGTGGCTACTTGTTCGTTCTTGTCATTATTCCGAACCAAAGGTATCCGTTAAGTCAATGGGTTAGTGGCTACTTGTTCGTTCCTACTAATGTACCGATGGAAAGGTAGCCGTTAAGTCAATGGGTTAGTGGCCACTTGTTCGTTCTGACTAATATTCCCATGGAAAGGTAGCCGTTAAGTCATTGGGTTAGTGGCCACTTGTTCTTTCCTACTAATATGCCGATGGAAAGGTAGCCGTTAAGTCATTGGGTTAGTGGCTACTTGTTCGTTCCTACTAATATGGCTACTTGTTCGTCTGTAGTATTATGATTAACTCCGACCAACCTTTTGGCTTTCTAAATCACTCGTATATATTGACGAAAGAAATCACAAATGTCGCCGTTATGTAAATGCCGGCTTCGATATACCGCATTCTAAAAAAAGGGAAATTTTAACGCAAGTAATCACTACCGAAAACGTCAATTACAACGGCCAAAATGTGGATGTCGAACGTTCAGTGAAGTAAAGTTCACGCCACAAACGCTTACTATTGAGAGAAAGGACATCCTACTAAATAATGACAATTTCAAGACGATTTTTGCAGTGTTTTGGATTTGACATATCTTGAAATAAAGTGATACTTTCGGAAGATTGCGTGACGTTTAGCATTCCCTTTTGAAATTCACCTTACGTAATTCCATTTCAACTTGTTACAAGGGATATGACCCATAAAAAGAGGGAAATATAAATAGCAAAGACATTTTATAACTCCTGGGACAAAAAAAGATCAGCAAACAGTGCTTTACTCTGATTTTAGGAACTCCGCGGAGGAATGGCCACGAGTAACCACGAGTAACCTCGAGTAACCATAATTAACAAGTAGAATAATTACATTATCTTTTTATAATAATCTTGTGGTTACTCGTGGTTACTCGTGGTTACTCGTGGTAAATGAGAAAATATTGTTTCTTTACTCCCAAAAACATTCATTTCCCCCCAAAACCAGCTCTGCAAAGCATCTGCGACAAGGTGGAAAGTCGTTTTGCAGCGACGTAGCAATTTGAGCGTGGAAAGTAAATGTGTTCCCCGGCTGTAACAGCCACCATGTCTGTTTCGCGTTCATCTGCGACACCACTTCGACCAACAAAATCCGCTTCTTCTGATGAATTGGAGTTAGAGGCATAACCCTTTAACAAATCCATACTTTAACGCTACTGACAAATAGCGTATGAAAGAAGGCAAAAGTGAACAGGTCCTTTGCACTTACGTCACAATCTTCGCTTCGCACAGGACAACGCATTTTATACACTCGAAATCGAGAATAATAAACTATCCGCAATTTTTTAGACCTGTAAAAAGTCTTTCACTCATGTAGTCATATTGACGGACAGACTGGCCATTATAGTGCCCGTATAAAGGGTATAAAGGAAGTTTTCTGAAACAGACAATCGGCGACAAAATTAGTTGAGACAGTTGCTAACAGAGCACACTGGCAACGACACATTCATTGTTTGCGAAGAAAACTTGTCCAGAAAGTACGTTTCCGGGATACCCCTCCCTCCCCCACCCTAATCAATGTTGTACCGCTGTCGACAAGGCTCGTAGAAAACAGAAAAACACAACATTGTCCCGGGGATGCCGGGGAGGGGGCCATTTGCGCCGCCGAGCTTGAAATCGACTCTAAAGGATAAGAGTGTCTCTACAATTTTGACGCCGATTGTCTTTATGAAAAAACTTTTCATGAAGTGTAATGACGACTTGTGGTAAGCGTTTTTTTGCATTAATATATGAAATATACACATTTCAATAGCGTCTTTATGCGTTGTCATGTCATATAGGAATCAGAACATTTATAAATCACCTTTTTTCTTTATTACGGTGATCTAGCAGTCAATGGTATGATTGCAGACATTTCAGTGTCGAACTTGGTTTTCACACAGAACATTTCTCACGAGATGGAAAGGTAGCCGTTAAGTCAATGGGTTAGTGGCTACTTGTTCGTTCTTGTCATTATTCCGAACCAAAGGTAGCCGTTTAGTCAATGGGTTAGTGGCTACTTGTTCGTTCCTACTAATGTACCGATGGAAAGGTAGCCGTTAAGTCAATGGGTTAGTGGCCACTTGTTCGTTCTGACTAATATTCCGATGGAAAGGTAGCCGTTAAGTCATTGGGTTAGTGGCCACTTGTTCTTTCCTACTAATATGCCGATGGAAAGGTAGCCGTTAAGTCATTGGGTTAGTGGCTACTTGTTCGTTCCTACTAATATGGCTACTTGTTCGTCTGTAGTATTATGATTAACTCCGACCAACCTTTTGGCTTTCTAAATCACTCGTATATATTGACGAAAGAAATCACAAATGTCGCTGTTATGTAAATGCCGGCTTCGATATACCGCATTCTAAAAAAAGGGAAATTTTAACGCAAGTAATCACTACCGAAAACGTCAATTACAACGGCCAAAATGTGGATGTCGAACGTTCAGTGAAGTAAAGTTCACGCCACAAACGCTTACTATTGAGAGAAAGGACATCCTACTAAATAATGACAATTTCAAAACGATTTTTGCAGTGTTTTGGATTTGACATATCTTGAAATAAAGTGATACTTTCGGAAGATTGCGTGACGTTTAGCATTCCCTTTTGAAATTCACCTTACGTAATTCCATTTCAACTTGTTACAAGGGATATGACCCATAAAAAGAGGGAAATATAAATAGCAAAGACATTTTATAACTCCTGGGACAAAAAAAGATCAGCAAACAGTGCTTTACTCTGATTTTAGGAACTCCGCGGAGGAATGGCCACGAGTAACCACGAGTAACCTCGAGTAACCATAATTAACAAGTAGAATAATTACATTATCTTTTTATAATAATCTTGTGGTTACTCGTGGTTACTCGTGGTAAATGAGAAAATATTGTTTCTTTACTCCCAAAAACATTCATTTCCCCCCAAAACCAGCTCTGCAAAGCATCTGCGACAAGGTGGAAAGTCGTTTTGCAGCGACGTAGCAATTTGAGCGTGGAAAGTAAATGTGTTCCCCGGCTGTAACAGCCACCATGTCTGTTTCGCGTTCATCTGCGACACCACTTCGACCAACAAAATCCGCTTCTTCTGATGAATTGGAGTTAGAGGCATAACCCTTTAACAAATCCATACTTTAACGCTACTGACAAATAGCGTATGAAAGAAGGCAAAAGTGAACAGGTCCTTTGCACTTACGTCACAATCTTCGCTTCGCACAGGACAACGCATTTTATACACTCGAAATCGAGAATAATAAACTATCCGCAATTTTTTAGACCTGTAAAAAGTCTTTCACTCATGTAGTCATATTGACGGACAGACTGGCCATTATAGTGCCCGTATAAAGGGTATAAAGGAAGTTTTCTGAAACAGACAATCGGCGACAAAATTAGTTGAGACAGTTGCTAACAGAGCACACTGGCAACGACACATTCATTGTTTGCAAAGAAAACTTGTCCAGAAAGTACGTTTCCGGGATACCCCTCCCTCCCCCACCCTAATCAATGTTGTACCGCTGTCGACAAGGCTCGTAGAAAACAGAAAAACACAACATTGTCCCGGGGATGCGGGGGAGGGGGCCATTTGCGCCGCCGAGCTTGAAATCGACTCTAAAGGATAAGTGTCTCAACAATTTTGACGCCGATTGTAGAAACCCTCTCGCTGTTTAAATCGAGAACAGACCTGGCATGTCTGCGGGACCTCTTAAATGCCAAATGTTTTATTTGCGAAGCTTACAACGTGGTTTGTGACTTCTGTGCATGAGCGATTGTTTCAATCTATCATATGTTGACATTCTAAATAAGTTTAAGCATGTGTTTATGTTGATGCAATAATTAGACATTATGGATAGTCAAAGGCGTGGCATCTGTCTATTTGGAAAATGTTTATTTATTCATTATCGAATTTGTGAAATTTAATTAAGACCCCCCTCAACTTACTTGAGAAATCT
>NC_090872.1:4138114-4150614 GCF_036669935.1 Montipora foliosa | reverse complement strand
CTTCGTGGATCGCTTAACCTGTCAGTCATCTGAGCTGGCGAAAGCAACACGGAGTCGTCAGCTGCTCGCATCAGTCACTGTTTGTATAAGAGCTAAATTAATGAAGGAGAGTACAGTAAGCAGTGGTGCGCTAATCTGACTAAGCACGCACTCTGCTTTATATTTGTTTATTCACGTTCCAGTCTTATATTGTTAAACGTACTACCATCTCCTCCAATGACAAAACTGCTCAGGTGCCAGGTGGCTCTACCGTAATTGTCCGACGTCTGAACTGGCACCGACAGAACAAATAAACAACCGGCAAATTCACTGACTTAAAATTTTGCTGGTTTCCCAACAGCGGCAACAGAGCGATAAGAATTGACCAATTAAAAAATGGTCCAGAACCGTCCATGACGTTTTCAAATATTGTTATAATTGCGACATCAGGGGAGATATCGACCGTGAAACTCACCCTATTCGTCAGCATTGAAGGTAAAAATGATTAAACGCTCCTCGATTCATTACCGCATAAAAACTGTTGACCCGGGGGTGATGTAGCCCCTTAAAGGCATGTCGCAAAGGCAGCAACAATACATTTCCTATTAAAATCACCGTTTAATTCCAACTTTTGAATACAAAACTTCGCTCACTTTACTCAACCGCGTGCTTAGAACAACAACGAAAGTAACACGTTGTCCCTTCTAAACACACCCACTAAGTGCAAGTACATGTCTCGATCCGATCTGAATTATTTCCGGTCATTATGCGACTTTATCAAACAATAAAAAAAACACGGGATGTCCACAGTTCCCGACACTCTCCCCCATATGTCTCGTAGCGACGTGGCATATGTAACAACCGGAACTGCCTGATAATTGTGCTATTGAGGTAAAACAAACGATGAAACCTAATGGAAAACGTTCTATATCCAAATGTTCATTCCAACTGATCCTCCTGGGCTATATCTTGCACTCGAAGCTCGGCGGCGACTGCTGCATCTCGTCTGGGTCTTAACGCTGGTGCTCCAGGGTCAAGTGTTGTTGTAGTTCCTCTTACACCATCCCTGTTGCACGACAGTTCCAGGGGATACAGGTGCTGAATAGGGCGTTCGATGTGGGATCGGCCGGCTCGCAATCTCGCACCACGAACTACTCCATACCTTCCTTCAATCAGGCTTTCAACAATTCCAAGTGGCCAGCTATTTCTGTTCCGTTCGGACGAGTTGATAATAACTACGTCTCCAACAGCAAGAGAACACCGCTTGTCTCCGAGTTTAAGGCGGTGACGTTCGCGTAACGCACGCAGGTACTCAGCTGTCCCTGGATTCCACATCGCATTCTTAGTTTTCTGTAGGAACTTGGCGCGCTTCCTCAAATCTCTTTCTTCCAGATGGGAAGGCTGTAACTCTGGCAAGATATTGGATTTGAGAAATAGCATCGCGTTTGGCGTCAGTGTAGGGAGCTGGACATCCTCCTCCTGGTAACACAAGGGACGGTTGTTCATGGTGACTTCAATATCCAGGATAACTTTGCTTAACTCCTCCCAGTTTAGTATCCCTAGGCCTTGGCCAACTGTCTTGTAAAATGCTAATTTCATCAACCCGATCAGGCGCTCAAATTGCCCTCCCAGCCAGGGCGCACGGGTGAGGTTAAACTGTCAAATGATGGACTGGTTGCTAAGAAACGAATGAAGCTCTTCATCCTTCTGTACCTTCTTTAACCACTTGGCGGCAGCGACAAACGTCTGACCGTTGTCTGAGTAGACCCTTGATGGCCGTCCTCTTCTGGCAATGAAGTGCTTTAGGCTCTTAATGAACTCCCCGGTCTCCAAATTCGGCAGTAACTCTAAAAACACTCCGCGGGTCGTCGCAAGTAAAGCTGTGTCCTGCAGGTACACAGGATACTCGCCTTGGCTACGTCCTCGGCATTCGAGCAAACCCTCTTCATTCGGTTGCAGGTTCAGCTGCTCTTGGTCTTGCTCGAAACTGACGTTGTTGAATCCTTGCTGCTGGGCCCTCTTGACCAAGAACGTCTCATGCCTCTTTACCTCGGCTGTGCTCAGTGGTCCTTTGGCTTTATTGGTGGAGTTCCGAGAATTGCGCAAGAATCTCGCTATCCAAGCACCAATTCTCAATGCTTTGCGCAAGTCAAACTTCTCAAGGACGACTTCGAGGTCACTCTTGCCTTCTACTCCCACTGCGAATAACTCTTGTTGCACCTTTCTTTCTGCTAAACTCTCTGGGGAAGGTTTTGTTACGACTTCAGGTGGCCAATTGGCTGGATCTGTAAGCCAGGTGGGTCCATTCCACCACAGCTGCGCTCCAGTTACACTACCACCGCGACTTCCTAGGTCGGCTGGATTGTCTGCTGATGGAACATGATGCCATAGCACGTTTGGGTGAGTCTGAATCTTCTTTACGCGATTCGAGACGAACTGACGATATTTTCCCCGATCTTCCATCCAATGTAAGGCTACTGAGCTGTCTAGCCAGCAATGAAGAGTAGTCGCAAGAGGAAGTCCTTCCAATGCTTGGCGTACATTGCTGGCCAAATTCACTACCATGTGTCCTGACACAAGTTCTAGGCGAGGAATGGTTAGACCTTGTTTGGCAAGACGAGACTTCGCAGTAACCAAACCTTGCGACCTTCTGATGCTTGCGTCACCACGGCGTAGACTGAGGCACACACTCCGCGGCCACTGGCGTCACCAAATGCGTGGAGTTCAATCTTTTCGATCTCTTGTTGGTAGAGAGGAATACTGCGTTTCGCCGACACTTCTTCCGGTAGGCTCTTTTCCCACTTTCGCCACTGGTTTGCTATCTGCTCTGGCAACGGAGCGTCCCAAGCGTTCTTTTGGATACATGATTCTCGTTAGAGAACTTTTCCCTCGAGCTTGACTGGTGACGCAATTCCAAGCGGGTCGTAGACTTTCGCCAAATTAGCCAGGATACCACGCTTTGTCTCTTCGGCTGGAAGTTCAGGAGAGCTCACATGCAGGGTATCTTCAACCTTGTCCCAACCAAGTCCAAGTAGTTTACACTCTCCAGCTGTTGTTCCATTCTCTAACTGCTCCTTGGCGAATGATGGTTCGTAATCTTCACAGGATGTCTCTAGTTGCTTTTCGTTTGAATGCCACTTGTGCAGTTCGAATTTAGCATTGGCGAAAATCTCGGTAGCTTCACGCTTTAAACGTTTTGCTTTCTCTGAAGTAGGTCCTCCCGAAATCAGGTCATCCACGTACAGACTTCTGCGTATCTCATTCACACTATCAGGACATCTGGACTGCATGTTCTCCAAGTGCTGTTGAGTCACCCCATTGAGAAGGAACGGTGAAGGGGCGAGGCCAAACACCACTCTGGTAAAACCCAGAGTTTCTACCTGTTTTCCTGTCTTGTCAGCGGTCCAGTGGAATCTCAAGGAATCTCTCTCGGTTTCTCGTATCCGCACTTGTAGGAATGCACGGCGAATGTCACCAGTGATTGCCACAGGATGAAAACGGTTACGAACAATGACACTCCACAGCTTATTATGTAGCGGAGGTCCAGCATGTAGGCATTCGTTCAGCGATGGTGCTTTCTCTTGCGCACGGGCTGACGCGTCGTACACGACTCGCAGCTTCGTCGTCTCAGCACTCCGACGCACGACAGCACGATGGGGTAGATAAAACTCTCTTCCAGTTACCTCAGCAGGTGCTGGCTCTACTACGCCTCCTCGATGTTGCTCTCTGATCACAGCGTCATAGTCGTCGAGCATGTTGGTTCTACTCAACTTCCGTACAAGAGTGTTCAATCTGCGTAAACTTCCATCTCGGTTGTTTGGTAACGGAGGACAGTTTCCCTTCCAAGGAAGTCCAGTTTCGTACCATCCTTCTGAAGATCGAACTGTTCTTTGAATTCTTCGTAAACGTCACCACCTTGATCTCCGGTTGAAGAGTCTGCCAGACCAAGGACATCAAGTGTGCACAACCTCTCGTAATCTGCGTTCGAATTAATGGCTAGATAAGCAGTTGACAACTCCCTGTCAGCTCCAGGCGACATGATTGTCCATCCAAAACGGGTGAACTCGGCAACTGGATCTCCACGGCGACCCACTCTCAAACGCTCTCCAGTGCGAATCTTCGCAAAATCATTCGCGCCCAGTATGATGTGTACGGGTAGCCTGTCTTTAGTGTCGTCATCATCCATTCGCACCCCGTTGAGATGAGAATTCGCCTCAAGTATTTCCTTGTAACGTGGGTTCTCCAAAACCAATAACTCTCGCTTGTTGACTTTCGTAATATCAACTTCCAGCTTGAACTCATCTTGTACAGAACCAATGACCACACCAAACACTTGCATCGTTCTCGTAGTGATTCCGGTAAGCATGGATATCTGCCTTAGTCCAGTAGACTTTGGCCGTGCATTGATTAAATCAATCGCGGTCGATGAAGCGTATGAATGGCTCGCGCCACCGTCTAATAAGGCTCTGAATTTGTAACCGCCAATTTTTACAACTACGACTGGGTGAATCACTGCTGTGTTTCCGATGTTATTTGCTGTCATCCCCGGCTCGCGTGCTTGGACTCTCTCGCATAGTGACGTGTGATGCCTTGCGTGACAATTTTGACACGTGGATTTGCTCCTACAATCTTCGGCTCGGTGTCTAGATCCCGTGCAGTTAAAACACAGTCTTTTATCTAGGAAAATCTTCTTTCTTTGTTCGACACTCACGATTTTGTCACAGTCAATAGCTTTGTGATCGGAGCGTTCACAGAATAAACATCCACGGGCGGTCGTCTGGTTCCCATCATCACGTTTTGCATAAAATGCTCTTGTTTTTTCTCTCTTGTTGTTAGGAATCGCTACGACCTTGGGTCTTTGAGCTTCTGAGATTGGATTATTGATCGTCCACTTCTCCAACGCTTCTAGGAATTGTATAAAGGACCACTCGCTCCAATTTCCGTCCATCATCGCAAGCTCGTTCTTAATGATTCCCAGCTTGTCAAATGTAAACCTCACAGCGGCGTCAAGTTTGTTTAGGCTTTGCAATGTTTGTAGTGATTCGATGTTAAATAACAGCACCTCATAGAATTCATGAATTTTCTTCACATCCCTCTCTCTGATTGTAGGCAACTCCAATATGTTCCGAACATACGTTCCCACAACTTCACTGGTTTTCCCATATCGTCTCGCAAGAAGATCTTTGGCCCTTTGATAACCATCTCCTGTGAACGGAAGTCCATCGATCAGATTTCGGACCTTTGTGACCAATAACTCTTTCAGATACGAAAATTTCGTAACGTCAGGGATAGATGACTTGTCGATTTGGGTCTCGAACTGACCCCAGAAACGCATCCAGTCTTGAGGCGTTCCATCGAATTTAGTTATCACAAGCTTCGGCATTTTCGCAACTTCCCTAGTCGCTCCTGTGGTTTCAGTTGACTTTTGAGCTTGTTGTAACTCGAGCTTTTTCTTCTCAAATGCTAATTCTTCGGCGTGAGCTTGTTCTACAGCCTCTTGTTGTTGCTGTATCTTCTCTTTCTCCAATGCGATGGCTCGCTTGTGCTCGAAAAGAGCGGCTTCATGCCTCACATGGTGATCGATTTGCTCTATTTTGTCAGCCAACTGACGCATACATGTATCCGCTTTGTCAACTGCTGCTTCGACATCTGCTGCCCATTCTTGTATTTTTTCCTCGTTCTCACCTTCTGTAAACTTTTTCTCTTCTATCGATTCCTTTAGGGTGGTCACTGCGGTCGCCATGCTCTCGAGCGAAGTTTTGTGCCTCTCCAAAGCCACACGGTCATCTTTTTGCAGGATTTCGTCCCTCTTCTTCACACTAAAGTGTAACGTTGTGATCTTGCCTTCCAAGTCTGCTAGTTGTTTATCCATAATCGCTCAACTATATATGTCCCGTCGGAGGTGCCAGTTTGTCGAAAACGCAGCAACAGTACGTTTCCTATTAAAATCACCGTTTAATTCCAACTTTTGAATACAAAACTTCGCTCACTTTACTCAACCGCGTGCTTAGAACAACAACGAAAGTAACACGATATCCCCTTTAAACACACCCACTAAGTGCAAGTACTTGTCTCGATCCGATCTGAATTATTTCTGGTCATTATGCGACTTTATCAAACAATAACAAAAACACGGCATGTCCACAGTTCCCGAAAGGCAAATTAGCCAGTCTGCACGAAAACAAATTTGTTCACTTTGAACCACTGGTTTTTAATGACTTATTTTTTTGAATCTTTGTTATATTCTTGATGGTATGAAATTAAGGCTTGGCATATTCCGACATGTTTTCCCGCTTTATCTGTTGTTAGGAAACAGTACTCACTAAGACGAGAAAGAGTTGTCTACATTCACGCTTATATATATTAGAGATCTAGTCACGTGAAATTGCCTGTCAAAAAAAGGCACGAAAATTCTCATATTCTAAATTTGCTCTCTCTTATGACAAATTGCTGGATATTTGCAGCTAACTGGCAAGAACTGAGCTTAACTCAGACAAGTTTCGATCGTTGATTTTTTGCCAAACTCAAGTTTCACCCTGAAGGCTAACTGAGAGAGATTAAGCATCACTTTTGCGAAAATTAAAACTGCAAACGTCGGACTAAAAAGTTGCGTTTTTTCCCAAAATGAAAGAAACTCGTTTGATATGAGCTCATTTCTTGCGTGTTAGCAGCAGCTATCCAGACCTTTCTAAAGAGAGAGACCAGCCGTTAGAATAAGGGCCCGATTACATGAGCCGGGCCAACCCGGTCAGCCCGGTATTACATGAGGTAAGCCAGCCCGGCTTATTACTGGGTTGCCAAACCCAGTCGGAATCTCGGTTTCATTTCGTGGGTTTTTTTTGTTGTTTTTGTTATTTTTTTCCGTGTCGGGAAAAGTCTTGCCTGTCACTCCCCTGCTAAGTGGTGTCTTTGTGCATAGAGTCTTCTCTGCGTATTTTGTTATGTTTGAGGGGGCTGGGGTAATGCGAAGCTTGCTCTGCACAATTAACCTGTAATGGCGTCGAAAGTCATTGTAACACGAATGGCGTTTTAGTATATCTTTAAAGAAAATATACCCATATGGAGCTCAAGAATGGAACGTCAAGACAGGTGGTGAAACATAAAGATCTGGAATCTTAAAAGCGACGAGTAATGGACTTCGACAGCGTAAATCTTTCGCCCGTCGAGCCGAAATCAAAATGAGCTGTACTTCTAATATTTCGCCAAGGTGGTGTTACGTACAACACTGAAACCAAATGGAAATTTCTCTGGTAACTTACGGGTTCAACAAAGACAGAGAAGGAATCGAACACCACAAATAGATCTGTGATCTCTGTTGTGTGTCTCACAGTGTTTACTGAAGTCGCATCTATTTAAAGTTTGCCTGTTTGTCTGGCAAGTAACATTCATTTTGTACTCAACTCTGCAAAGGTTAAAAAAAATTGGAAATGTGACAGTGAAAAAATATTTGAATGAAAGCTTGTTGTCTCTTTTGTGCTTTATTATTTACGGTCAAGGTTCTTTCGAAAAGGGTTTGATGTGAACTGTCAGAAATTTATTTAATTGCATATGCTTTGTGATTGTGTGTTTTGCTTGCATGCACGCAACTGAAATAGGAAGGGTTTCTTGCCTCTTATAGCAAATATGTTGCTTGTTTCAATAAATGTTTCGCTGGACAATACTTCTGTGAAATTTCTAGCTTTTGTAAGTTGATCATGTTGTGTAATTTTCGCGCTTAGCAAATTTGCATACATGTGTTGAAATTTGATACGGGGAGAATTTTTTTTTTGTTGGAAGCGTGCTTGAGTTAAAATGACCCCCAAAATCGGCATAAGATTGTGACGCTGATGAATAATAAAGTAGCTGCTATTACCAAAACGATGGAATTACCCGGTGATAAATAACCTTGTCTTGGAGAGTAAATTTTTGATTTTCCAGAAACAATGGTCAACCTCTGAGATAGCCTGCGTAGCATGGCGGTTTTGGTTGCTAAGTAATAAAGGCGGGCTAGGACAGAACCGTTCTCGCGCGCTTGAATTTCGCGGCTTTGCCGCTTGTGCGCCCGGTTCGACAAAACCGCCATACTACGCAGGGTACCTCTGAGAGTGATCTTTGTGTTGAATTCGCACATTTCTTGTCAAAATTTATAACAACTGAAAGAAAAAGAAAACTAACAAAAACAAAAACCCGGTATCTTGGCATTATTTGACACAGATGCTTCACTGTTTCGCGAGTAAACATGCCGCGGTAACTTGATCACTGCGCCCGCTGAATTCGATGTGCGATTTACTCGGTGCAGCCAAAAGTACAATTACAACAAAACAACTAAAATCTCCCAAAATGTTTTTCGCTGATGGTAACTTTTTATATTCGTGGTTCAAAATTAATGTTGTTTTCGTGTCGTAAATTTTGTTACCGATGGCAAAATATTTTATTCGCGATCGACCGTCCTGAAACTTCCTTCTGCTCTTCTTAAAAACTGTGTATCCATATTTATTTACTTTTACATCAATATTTGTTTTGCATAAAGCAAGCTTACAAAATCTGTATCTTGCTTGGTTCGCATTTGATAGCATTAAAATAGAATTTTCGGTCCTACGCTTCTGTTACCAAGTGGTATATTTCTTAGGTGGCCCATCCAGATACTAACCCCACCGCAGAGGGAGGGATAAACTTTAGCTTTAAACTTTTGTTTATAATTTGTTTACAAAACTGTCAGGTACTGTCAGTGCACGCTTAAACTTGTGGTGGAAACAAGTTGCATGATCAACATGTCAGCCCAGAAGCCAATGTTTCTCGATTCCCTTTTATTTTCTTCAATCTCTCTGGGTTCAGTACCACATGTTTGCTAGTAACCACATGTCTTCTCAAGGGGCTATTTATCTAGGACTTCTACCATGGCGCTACAATGATAGACAATACCAAAACAATGTCGTGTACAGTTAGACCTACATATTACGCAAAGACAACTGTCAACATGTCATCCCAGAAGACAATGTTTTTCACTTCCCATTTATTTTCTTCAATCTTTCTGGGTTCAGTACTTTGCTAGTAACCACATGTCTTCTCAGGCTATTTACCCAAGACTTCTACCATGGCACTACAATGATAGACAATACCAAACCAATATCGTGCACTGTCAGAGCTACATATTACGCAAGGACAACTTGAATCTCCTGGAAGACAACACACAGCTCAGTTGACATCATGGAATAAATCGCTGTGTTACTTCACTACCACACGTAAGCAATGCGTGTCAATTTTTTTTAAAGAGGACAGGAATTTCTTCTTTCTGACAAATGATTGATAAATAGACCGGTAGCCAGGTTTTTAACCTCAGAAAAGGATCTGTTTCGTCGTACGGACGTGTGAGGACCTGTGAGCCAAGGGCCTCTGCTGGTATGACTTCTGGGTGACCCCTTAAATGGTCTTAATGACCCCCCAACTTGAAAAAAATTGCCTGGAACGCTGCACGTACCACAGGCAACCCAGTGTACCCTCACGGAGGGTCTAGTGTTAAATTTAGAATATGTCGTGTGAAAAAAGATAACAACAAAAAGAAGAAGTGGAGAGAAGTTTGTCTCGCCAAATCTTCTACATCTTTTATTTAAACATAACGCGGAGGCACAGTTTTACACTAACGGACCAATAAGGTGTTGTCCATGAAATAATAATAATAATAATAATGATAATAATAATAATAATAATAATAATAATAATAATAATAATAATAATAATAATAATAATAATAACAGATTCGAAACAATTTTCATACTGAGGAATAGGGCCAAGTTCTGGGATCCGCTTTCCGCATGATAATTTTCTCATGTTGGGGCGGGTATAATGTACTCATACAACATGCCGCGAAAAAGTAATTCCCCGCGATTTTGTTACCTTTTGAAGCTTCAAAGATCGCATGTTTTTGTGCATGTTTGCTTGTCGATAATCTTAAGTTATTACAGAATTATTCACAGCTGTTCATCCTTCAAAACATGTTTCTTCAAACATGTGAGTCCAAAAATCTCTTCTTCCATACCCCTATCTACCATGATTCCCATTAAAATGTGTTGGATATCTTACATTTTTGGCATTTATGTTTGGGCATTTTTCTTTGAGATGTTGTCAAGCCCATAATTACACTGAGGTCTCCAATGTCACTGAACTACTAATACGTCGCAAACCTATATTCGTTAGACTGCTTGACATAATAACTTAAGTAAATAATTCATTCATTCTATCATTCTTAAAATAACTGCAATCATATCCCTGGTACTCCTTTCAAAATGAATGTAATACGCTTTATCATGCATCTGCACTATTTTGGGGTTAATCTTAGGATTAATGGAAATATTTACTCGGAAGTTATTAAGTCGTTGTTCGGGTAGAAATCTTTTACAAAAGCACCGACAAAAAATCCGGGCAGTGGGAATCTTACTCATCCATACCGGTCGGGTAATTGATGGAGCGTCTCACGTTACACCATTGAACAGTCCACTCAAAGATTTCGTTGGAGATTCCAGATAACCCCCTCCGTCGTGAACTCTGTTCTGTACAACTGGCGGTAATACAGAGGCTGGGCTGTTAACAAAAACCTCTTCCAAAAGCAAAGGCGAACTGTCGCCCACGTTGTTTCAATTTTTGGTTAAACCGGCCAGTTTGTTAGACATTCTGCGTTTCTCTTCAACGGGGTTGTGGCCGTAACTCTAAATTGAATTGGAGTCTGCACGTAGGCCTTGGCGGATTGTGCTAACATAATTTTTGGCATAATAAGAGCAAAAAAGCATAATTTTTTAAACGAGCACTGCCACTACATAATAAGAAAACTTTACCACTTTTTGGAGCATAGATTCATAAAATTTAGTAAATATAGTGTATTGTTTACAGAAATTAATTAAATTTGGGTAGTATGTTCTGGAATGCGTTTTTTAGCCGCGCTAATAGACCTTATTCATAAATGGCTTCTTTTCTCCATGTGCAAATTAGCCTACCAAGCCTCATTAAAGAGCAAAAATTCTTTTCAATTCACTGTATGGTATCGAGGTTTGGTAAGCTAGTTTTCACTTAGATAAAAGAATTAAGGTCTATAGTAGTATTTTTGTTCTGACATGCTTAGTTACTAGGCCTCTTTTGGCGAATTGGAACTGAAGGAGTCTGGTACTCTGGTTTTCCCTTCCGGCTTCTCGTGGAATTGTGTAAGCTACAATCTTAGACAAAAACCTTGAAACACTTTGAACATTCTCGCACCGTTTTCGTCCCCCTCCCTTTTTCAATGTTGTTGTAGCCAGTGAAACAGTAAAGTGTCGTCTCAACACTGTCCAGGGAAAAGGGGTGTTTCAAGGATTTTTGGCGAGGATTGTAGCACAACTGCCATACGAGTTGATACGACTCCAACATTTGGTGTCGTTATTGCGCGCCTATATGCACAGAATCTACCACATTTTGTGAGCGTAATTTCGGAAATCAGGAGCATAATTTGGGAATTCTGGCATAATTTTGGCATAACATGGCAAAATTTCCAGCACTTTTAGTAGTATAATATGCCACTTTTAGGAGCACAATCCGCCAAGGCCTATCTACATGGTCAGTCAGCTTCGAGATTTGAGTGGGTTAAATTCTTCGCGGAGGCTTTAGATGACTTTTTTGCGGCCGCTTGAATTCGTCACTTAATTTTCCGTCCAAGGTATTTCTACCGACGGGAACTGCTTTATGCCAAGCGTCTGATGTTGAGTTGTCCTCAGGAACATTTTCAACTTTAGGATGTTAGCCGACTTATTCAATGAATGCACGGTATGTGCCTTTCTCTCCTCCATCCGTCTTCCAGATTTTGTTGTTATATTTCCTGGCTTCCTTCGTCTCCTTGGCGATTCTTGATTGGGCGTTCCTTACATTCAACCTTCTGGGTCAGTTATAGTAAAATATTGTATGAGGCAGTCGTGTTGTTCTTTAAAGGCTCGCATGCCATGGTGAGTGACATTGCTCCACCAAACGAGGTGAAGAAGAGAGCGAGGATAATTTTGAAGGCCAACTGCTCCGGTGGACCAAATATTCCCCGGCTAGATTCAATCTTCTACCAGTGGCTGAGCAGCCTTTGGCTTATTTCTAAGACCCTTCCTATTCAAAGCCTTCTTCTTGACAGATACCATGTTAGCAACTTCATCAAATTCTTCATTTTTCTCAGTGTTGAAGTTGTCGGGCGATGGTGGACATGCCCACTGGAGAAAATAGCGGCGAAAATCGTTGCAGTTAGTTTGAAGCGACCCCTGGTCATATTCTTTGCTTTCGTCATCCTTTTCATATTCCAACAAAAAGGAAATAAAATAAAAATTCAGCGGTTGGGGCCTCTCCGCTTTAGAAATGCTGTTAAGTTAATTTCTGTTTTGTACTTTGCCGAGTGCCACGACTGTAGTCGGCGAACATCAATACTTGTAGTTTTATGGTGTGTTTTCGGAAGCCATATTTTCTTTGAAGGCCTGTAGTTCATCTTCTGTATACTCTACAACTGAAACCTTCTCTTCCTAGGTTGCTGAAGAACTTGTGCTTTT
>NC_090872.1:4120614-4123114 GCF_036669935.1 Montipora foliosa | reverse complement strand
TTGCGGGAACAAGGCAACACAAGCAAATATTTGAATGGGACAAGGGAACAAGGACTCCCCGTGAGGGCCTCAGTATTGGATAGTTACACCAATACTAATGTCCCTTTACTCAGAAAACGTTCCTTCGATCCTGACTCTTTGTTGTGGATCCTTAATGTCAGCGGTTATCAGGTCCGCAGCACAATCCATGAGCCCATATTACGCCTTAACCTTGGCCAAAAGCAAATCGTGACAAACAGAGTCAAACGCTTTGCTTAGGTCAACCGCTACGACGGCAACCTCACTTCTTTGGTCAATCCTCTGTCATTTTCAAAACGCGCAGAACAACAGGAGCGCCCTTTGCGGAAGCCCAACAGATTCAATGAGAAATGTGGTCGAATGACGGTAGTCATACAATCGGACAAAGATAACTTTCTCGTACAATTTAGCCATAGATGCAAGTACGGAAACAGGTCTGTAGTTTTTCTTGTATGTTGCATCATCTTTTTGTGAGATGGTCTATATACATTGCTTCTTGCCAAATACGTTTTCCCATAAATTTGTTAATCAACTTGACCTCTTCTTCTGCTAATGATTGTCCGCCGCAGCAGATAGCGACTTGATGAGATGTATAGACTCGAGGAAAGATACCCTCAACGCCCACTGATTTCCTTGGATCGAGATCTGTTAAGGTTTCTGTATAAAGACTAAGGGCGCTTTCCATTTGACAGAACTGACCGACCAGACCTGGCATTTGGAAGGTCTACAACGCATACAACGCATTCGAATTAGCACATGCACTAAGATGATAATTCGAGGAATTATCATGCAAATGTTCCATTAAATTGTTGCAATTTTCTTTGCAAACTGATGGGTATGATAGTCAAAATTAAATGATTCGGGGATTAAGTTCGCCTCATTTAAAACTTGATCGTTCTCCACCTGAATGATTGCTTGGTGTTTATTCCCATGATTAGGCAGAAAAAGTCTCATCTTTTCCAGAATCATGGCACTTTGGTAGTGTACGTTAAGTAACGCCTCTTTCATTTTCCTCCCAACAAGCTGTATTCTGATTTCTTTTATATAATTTAAAGAATCTACTTCGTCTCGTTGTTATCCAAGGCATTTGGTCGTCACGCACTTTTTTTGCTTAATGAAGACATACTTATGAGAAGAAGCATTTCAATCCATCAAGAACAAGAACAAGCTCGACTTCGCTCCATGCTGAGATCATCTGCAGAATCGCCAAAGCAGCTGCTGTCATGGCCAAACTCAACAAGCGAGTGTGGGGCAATGACCTGTTGAGCGAAAGGACCAAGCTACCAAGCTTGTGTCCTGTCTACTCTCCTTTATGGCAGCGAGTCGTTGACGACCTATGCCAGACAAGAGCGGCGACTCAACGGATTACACCTCCGCTGCCTTCGGCGTCTGCTGCACATCAGGTGGCAGGACAGAGTCACCAACACCGAGGTCCTGGAGCGCGCTGGCTCACTGAGCATTCCATCACTGCTCATTCAGCGACGCCTTCGATGGCTCGGCCATGCACATTGCATAGAGCCTGACCGCCTGCCACGAGAAATCCTTTATGGAGAACTGCGGGGGGGCCTCCGTCGCGTGGGTCGACCGCTGCTGCGCTACAAGGACATCATCAAGCGAGACTTGCGATCTACACTAATCGACACCAGTTCATGGGAGGACATCGCCAAAAACCGAGTTACATGGCGGCAAAGTGTTAAAGCGATGGTCTCAAAGACGGAAGCGAACGCTAGAGTCCAGGCTACATGCAAGGGAGCGGCGAAGAAAGAACGCACAGCCTCTGCGCGCGTTTCCACAAGGCACGTTTGCGCCACCTGCAACAGAGACTGCCACCCCAGGATCGGGCTACACAGTCATACAAGATCCTGTCCAAATCCCCAGTGCTAACCATCGCCTCTTCGAGACGAGGATGCCACTATACTATATACTTCGGGTGCGCGCTGATTGGCTAATGATTGACAGCTCTCTCAGCGTGACATCACTGAGGAGGCGGCATTCAAAATTCAGAGGGACGCGTGCAGGCTCTCCTTCTCTCCCACCTCTGAGCGAGAGCTTCCTCGCAGGCTAGGAACTAGTTGTTACTAACTCTCAGATGAAGTAATTGACCAGGCCTGGAGCACCTTTTAGGCTTGAGATGCTATATTATAATAATAATAATGATAATAATAATAATAATAATAATAATAATAATAATAATAATAATAATTTTTTAAAATAATAAACTATTTTAATACTCATAAAAAGCCTATATACAGACAACGGTGCTAAATATTAAAATCGTATTTACAAAGTTAACTTCTAAAACAAAAAAAAGTAAAACATTTCAAAACACCATTCGATTTCTGTTAGCTGAAACAATATTGTTTTCGGGGAAGTAAGCAGCTCAAGTTCAACTATTCCAGCGATTCGTAATAACAGGATAAAAATACAAATTATAAAAAGTCACAACATCTTAAATTTGTCATCAGAAACTTCATCCATAAAA
>NC_090872.1:4108114-4118114 GCF_036669935.1 Montipora foliosa | reverse complement strand
TAAGGTTAGCATTTTTGCAACGGTTTGGGTTGTTTCAGTTATGGTAAAACAATGACCTGCAACCCTAGACTACAACCTGCACTTTATACCCTCCGCTCAATGTTAGTACAGACATGACGATTGTTATTGTGATATGTTGAATTTGGAATGCGGCTAATTAGTCCCTCGGGGGTCCCAAAGAATCGGTATGAGATCAGACCATTTGATATATTTAGTCGATATTACTTTTGTAGTTGTGTGATTTGAAAAGAGCGATTTTCCCCTTAAGTTATTCAGATTTTGCATCTAAATTGTTTGATCAAGAATCAAGCTTAAATCCCAAATGCCTAAGTTGTCTAATTATTTTACTTTAAATAGGTTCCTTCTACAATCCTCGTATGTAAGAAATGGATCTACGGATTGATTTTTGCTAAAAAGCTTTAAAAGCATGGTCTTCAGCTTGTGTTAAAGATTGAAATTTTAGTTTATGTACCGTGACCTGGTATCCGACTATAAGTGATTTTTCTACATTCTTTATTATATTTGATAAAACAAGCTAAACATAGTTTATTTGGTCATTACTTGCTCTGTTTGGCGCTGCATTAGAAGTTTCTTTCAAGCCTGTGTGTGTTTCAGGATAGTGAATAATGAAAAAGGACCTCTTGATCAATCTACGGGATATTTCTCACTTAAACCTCTGACGAGTTTACTCCAGTGGATGTTTCTATACCTTAAGTAATTAAATTGGCCTCACATTGCAGAAAGGATTTACCTTAACTTTTCCGTGATGGCCAAATAACTAATGGGGCTCTCCAAATTGTTGATTTCGTCACCAAAACAACATAATGCAGTAAATCATACTAAAATTTTTTCCACATTTTGAATTTCCAATATACTGCCCCAATTTTATGTGGCGATTAATGTTTATATGTTTTATTTCTCTCAAAAATACCTTGAGGGAAAAGGATACTTTATGTTGATGTCAGTTATAAAGTAATATTGCTAGCGCAATAATTGAGTCGAATGTGGAGGTTATTTGTCTAAGAGTGTTTTCAGTTGTCCGAGACCTACCGCAAAATACAAATACAATTCGTTCTTTTTCGTCTGAAGCCAATCACACCGATATTTATTTGAACTTAATGAACATCAAATATATAATAAACGAGATATGACGCAAGTGTTATGATAGAAACAGCGGCGTCCCGGTTTTGCGATGCCCCGATTGTACTTTTTTCACTCAGGAATTTTCTAGAAGCAAGTCTCTTGTTAAAGTCGGAGATAAAAATATCTTGTCAGTACAAAGCATGAAATGTACGTTGTTTATTAAACACTATAAAAAATTAACGTTTCTTACACCAAAGATGATCACGTCATAACCACTGGGGTTTCTAGAGAATTCCTTTGAGAGTTGGACTGGACGAAGTTCAGAGAGCCGTGTTTGATGAAGTGAAGGTGGCATGTTGAGAGAAAATTCAAGTTTTTATCAACTTTGTCATGGTAACGTTGACAAATAACTTGTTGGTTATAAAATAACAACCAATGTTTCGATGTAGGCCCATGTGTATGAAAATATATGTTTGATTGGTCTACCCCTCTCCGCATCGAGGTACGGAACCACTAGGTAAAAATCCAACTATAGGTACAGAAAACGCATGAAGCACGAAGGCGAACGCGTTCCAAACTAAAATGTGGTATTCCAATTTAGGAAAATTCGGAACAAACACTGAGAATCACCTCAAAAATGGCTGTTTTTACCTTGTAAAATGAAAACCTGTCTCGGAAAACAGCTTTTTTATGATACAGGCTTTGAAGTTTCGTCGGAAATTAGTGTAAAATTGGCGGAAAATGAAATGTGGAAATTCATAATCGCCACTCAATTCCAGGGAGGGTTCTTTGTAGTTTACTCTGAATCTTAAAATTGTGTTAAAATTCACAGGGAAAGTTTCCCTGTTTGCAAGGAATCACAAAATTCCTCCAAGCAACTTCCTATTCTTTACCTGAACTCCCTTCTAATGTCTGAACCACGCGTGAGAAGCCAAATGATCTTCTGAATCTCATGTCTTTTCCCCATAGAAAACGGGTGAGAGGATTCAGAATTTCTGATCCCCCATAAAACTCAGGAGAGGATTCAGAATTTCTGATCCCCCCATGAACACAGGAGAGAATTCAGAATTTCTGATCCCTCACAAAACACAGGAGAGGATTCAGAATTTCTGATCCCCCCATGAACACAGGAGAGGATTCAGGATTTCTGATCCCTCACAAAACACAGGAGAGGATTCAGAATTTCTGTTCCCCCAATGAACACAGGAGAGGATTCAGAATTTCTGATCTCCCCATGAACACAGGAGAGGATTCAGAAAACTGATCCCCGAATGAACACAGGGGAGGATTCAGAATTTCTGATCCCCCACAAAACACAGGAGAGGATTTTCTTCCACGCAACAAAGTACACATAAAAGGTTACTTTGTTTGCGTATACGATACATTCAGACTATTACAATTAAAAAAAAATTAGGAATTCTACAAATTGTGTCACACAAGTTTTAGTTGGGACTTGTTATTTGAATAACAAAGTCCTCTTCAATAATTATTGAAAGTACGGATGGGAGACGAATGATACAGTATACTATATTCTGTTGATAACACATCATCAGCTCTAGCCGTAAGTATTAAATGCTTATCTTAAGGAGGCTCGAAAGGGTTTTCAGCTGAGCGCGCGCGTAAGCCACACACGCAATTCGTAAGCTGCTCGCGTCAGCTCATGCTTCAAATGAGTCACCAGAAATAAACAAATACCGCTAATTTCGCTCACCTTTCTCCTAATTCCTATCTATAAGGAATATAAATAGACAACTCCTATTCACGAAAACTACGAAACTCCTACACAAACGGCTTAATGGTCACTTAAATCCATTTGTGTTGGTGCTGACTCGAGTGAGTGGGTGACGCATGCGTAAATGCTGATCTAGTAAACCCCTCATTTTTCCTGATTTGCAACTTTACTCGTTTATATCTCTGCTTCCGGACGATGAATTTTTCTCATTTTTTGCATGTGAGCTCAGATTAATTTAAACCGTTTGTCTTTCAAATTTTTAAAAAATTCTGTAGGTGAAAAAAAAAGTTAGAGACACATTTCAAAAAAACTTATCTTTCCGAAAAACTGGCCTACAGATTTTGTTGAATTTTAAATATTTTAGAGAGTATTTCTAACATTATCTGGTGACGCTGAATGGGAAAATTTCACCGTCCCGTTTCTTCAGAGCCTAATATCGTTGTCATGGCAAAGTTATTTTGGAGGAAAATACAAAGTGAGAATCTGCAATGGGCACTTAATACCCTGGCCAAATTTCGTCTTGATATGATTACCCT
Organism: Montipora foliosa; assembly: GCF_036669935.1. Lineage (NCBI taxonomy): Eukaryota > Metazoa > Cnidaria > Anthozoa > Scleractinia > Acroporidae > Montipora > Montipora foliosa. The sequence continues at coordinate 4,114,763 of NC_090872.1, read as the reverse complement.
AACTTTATCTAAGTTCAGAATATGTTTATTTGTTCGAAAAAAATAAGAAACTATTTCGAGCCTCCTTAAGGCCGGTTTTACACAATACAATTTATTGGCCGGTTTTGTCGGGCCGATAAGTCGTACCGTGTAAATTGTGCTAAACTTCTTTCCTCAAAAGATCTTCCCGTTGTCTGTCTAGTATCCGCCATTTGTGCGCACTGTCCGCTCGCGTACCCTTTGATTGACATGGCGCTTTCTCTCGGTGTTGGCCCGACTGCAAGAGATTTTTTAAATCGGACCAATTTTTATTTCGATGAATCAATCGTTCATCGGCTGTCAAAATACAAGCAAGATTTGTGCTCCGATGGGGTCGGGCCGATAAATCGGGCAGACGAATCATTCCATGTAAACCAAACAAGAAGTTTTTAATTTCTTCGCAAAGATCCATTTGATGCCAAATAAAGTAAGTTGACAGGATCATTTTAAATTTTCTTCGATCGACCCATCAAAGGGGTCGGTTTAATTTTTCCTTGCACCTTCTCCGGGTTTCGGAAGCTTTCCTGTTGTTTAACTCAATATGTGAAAAATCACCCCTATTCCGGTTATTAAAAAGGCAAGGCAGGAAACCATACAAATCAGTCTCAGTTAAAACAAATATCAACCATCATCCAGATATTCATACTGTTTTTTTCGAAAAGAAAAAGAGTGGAGCGTTTTTTCTCTATTGATATTACGGAACAAATAGTTGCCTAGATTGCAGGATACTCGACCACAAGAAATGGACCCCAAAAACACTGCTGCTGCAGTGCTGCATTCGTGGTGTTGGATATACCTTGTTTTTAATCCATGAGGCAATCACCGAGGCACTGCGGCACCAGCCATTCTACTCAACTCAATTCAACCTAAGTCGACTAAGGCACCATGTTAAAAAAAAAATACGCGTACATGTAAATCAATCTGATCAATATCTGGTTATCTAAAGGAAAATCAAGACTGATAGAAGTCTTGCAAGCACCTGAGTTACATGTGTATTTAAAATGAAAACAATCAATCGTTCAAACAAATCAATCCTTTAGAATTAAGGAATTAGTTACTAAAAATGAAAGAATACAAGACTGGTAGGTCTCACCTGGGCAAAACGTTTGTGACTTTGTCGTTAAGCGACCCACCACAAATATACTGTTGGCTATTACTACATATTCGTCAATATCGTTCCATAATAAGCAGGTCATGGAAGTATACTCCTTTGCGCATTGCAACCGAGCTCTTTTGAATGATCCATGCAGAGGCCCATTTACAAAGTAACTAGGAACCAGCATCAAACGCATCTAAATTCCCTGAGATATGTAATGAAAAATCCAGTGACTCGGAATGCTCACCAGGTAGTAACGAATGTTTACCGGAAGCTTTTTGAAAGGTTTAAATTGATATCAACCAATCGCAAGGCTAGCTATGTAAACTTCCGGAAAAATTATCCAATGATACTTAAGCTACGTTATTCACGTTTCCAGAGGGGAGCTCGAGATAATCAATACATTTTGACTGGCTTCAGTATTACCCGTCTTGCTGTACATTTTGGCTGGCTAATCAATGGGTAAGAACATCGACTTTCTTTCTATTACTAATGGCAGCCGTATTGGAGGCTCTTTCTTTGTTATCAATCTGCAACCTTTGCCATTACAAAATTCAGTACAAGTTGAAACGGTGAGTGTTTTCCAAAATCAACCGAATTAAATTGCTACTTAAGATCGGCTTCTATTGTCTCAATTGGCCTAAGGGCCTCTGTTCCCAAGTACATTAGTGGGCTAAACTATAGAATACAGGGCCACTTACGGTGACATGTTAGATAGAGCGGCTCGGCGGCTCGCCAGTCAAGCCTGAAGTATATTTGCTGCTGGATGGCTATCACTTTAATACGAGTCATGTCAGATACAGTGGCTCGGCGGCTCGCCAGTCAAGAAGAATGAGTGTACGCGGCTAGATATCTAGTCACTTACGACCTAAGCACTCTTAGCTTTTATTTTATGGTTCGGTTAACTACACCTTTTACGACATCCTGTGAAGAAAATTGCACTCGTTTACTGATTAAGCCTGAGCGCTCGTTTCAGTGATTACGCCTAAGCACCCTTTGAAAATTTCAGCTTTCATTTTACGGTTCGGTTGACTATACTTTTTATGAGATCTTGTAAGGAATAAAGTGATTAGGCACTCCTTGAAAATTTTAGCTTCCATTTTATACGGTTCGGTTAAACACATTTTTTACAAGATCCTCTGAAAAATATAGCACTCGTTTACTGATTAATCGTAAGCGCTGCCTCAGTGATTAGGCCTAAGAACTCTTTTAAGATTTTAGCTCTCATTTTACGGTTCGGTTAACTATACTTTTTACAAGATCGTGTGAAAAATATAGCACTGAGTTTACTGATTATGTCTTATACTAGTCCTTGAAGCATCCAATTCGACTGACGAGCCGCCGAACCACTTAAAGATTTGCCTTACTCGTTCTTTAAACATCCAATTTGACCGACGAGCGGCCGAAACGTCGAGCCACTCAAACATATACCTTACTCGTTCTTTAAACAACCAATTTGATTGACGAGCCACCGAGCCACTGCAGAATTACGGCTTTAAAAATGGCCCTGTACTGTATTTTATAGTTGCTCCCCTTAGCGTAACGGTGAGCCTTTTGTAATTTCAATTGAAGAAGAACATGTCTCGAGTCTGCAGAATGAACGTGACCAGTAAACGAAGCTCATTTATTGCCGTTAACGATCTCAAGAAAGCGAAGCAGAAAGCAAAACGTTGTGGCCATATGACTGGTAACCATCGTATGTCGATTAGGAAAGGAAAAGCGATCCTAAAATGATTTATAGATCTCAAGTCCACGGCTTGGTTTATGCTGGGCTCAGAGCACGAAACCATGTTCTGTTACACTTAAAAATATATTTAGTGATCGGACTGCCGGTCATTTGGTGTTTTCAACACCTTGACCGCTTACCGGCCATGTAGTAGCCACAGCGAAAAAAAAGAAAAAAAAAAAGAGAGAGTCCTGGCCACTTATTTGCATATGAATGGCCTGTATTGTTGTATGCCTCGTTCTTCAAACAATGCCGCTACCAAAAACGACGGAAGGGTCATAGAGGAACCAAGCTCATCATCCGCTTTCGACCTGTGAACTGACACGTAAGGAAAAGAGCTCTCTCTGTCACCAACCCATTTCTGTTTATTTACATATTTTGTTTCCACAGAGGCAAGATTTATCTTCTGACGATGATTGAATGATCTTAATTTAGTTAGTTCAAGCCACCATATTAGTTCGGGGAATCGTTTCAGACACCAGAAAAAATGGAAAAACGTCATGCAAAGAAAGATCCTAATGCTGTTTTTCTCCTTTCTCGACAACCGGAAATCTCCATGTTTTAAATGGATAAAATTTCAGTAAATAGAAAATTAGATTATCTCGAAGCACTCATCATGGAGTCACTGCTTCTTGGAGAGTTTACGTTTGATTGTAAACATTGTCACTTTCCTGTGTGCGGAACGCAACTTAGATGAGTTCAGTAAATCTTAGCACATTCTGTGCAGAATTTGGCATTTTATTAGAAACTGCAAATTGAACAGTCCAGTTTTTTCGATTTTTACGGATTCTTAGGTCTTTCCATTTTTTTTTTTTTTTTTTATCAGCTTAGAACGTTAATTCAGTGTTCTAACCATTGAACACGATGAATGCAGAATTTGTGTCTAATGAAGGTACAGTTAGGTTTTGATAGATTTTCACGGATTTCACCTGCCGTAGAATTTCTGCATGCTACAGCAGCTAAGGGCATTCTAACCACTGAGTATTGAAAATGCAGAATTTCTGCGTCCAGATAAAGTATCACTGCTCTCGCAGTCACGTTTTTGTGATTTTTTTCGGATCTCATCGGGTGCAGAATTCCTGCATACCAGCTGGAATTGAGGGAATATCATACTTGGACTTTTTAACCACAAGAAAAGGTGCTGAATTTCTGCGTTCCTATCAGTCCGTTTTCACCTCTTTAGTTACATTTTTGTGTGCTTGCAGATTTTCATAGTTTTCAGAACTACTAGTGGTAATTTGAATAAGGACTATAAAATTACGACTGTCAAATAAAGGCATTCTTCACTTAACCGGTTGGGTAGCCTGCGAACGCAGACGTATTTCCGGCGGTCGTAGTTCGAGCTGCAAAACGATTTCTGTGACGTAAGATCTTTTGTTAGGTTTTTGACCAATCAAATTGTATGATAGAAGCAGGCTCGCGTTACTCTTGCGCGTCTTCGCGCAATTGCGTGTCTGAAATACAAGCCGTAGAGGTAAGATTCTCAGTTGTGGAGCGTGATTATGAGTGATATAAACAACCATGAACGAAACTCCCAAGACGATTTCACACGATTGTGAATGCTGCATTCTTTGTAGAGAGAAGTTCTCGGCGGCTAAGGAGAAGATACGTGTGTTTGGTAAAAGCAATGTTGATATATGTTCTTTGGTATATCATGCCACAAACGTTGATCTTTCTGTTTACGTCGACTGTGAAAAGCTGGCCATTTGTCGCACGCAGTGCTACAATCGTATTGTGCGATTCAATAATGCCCTGCAAAAGGTGGACGAAATTAGCGAAGAAATTAGGGGATATTTTGGCGGTAGTGTTTCCCTTCGTGTAAAAAGGATGGCGAAAGACAATTGCAAGACACTAGGCATGATTGATCAAGTTACATGTAGCTTATATCAATTGTTTATTGTAGAATTTCATTATTATATGATACATGTTCAATCTGCACTCATCGTAGCTTTAGCAAAAGCTAGTCGAGGCGAGCAGTGGTTACGCGTGTATAAAAGAGAGAACAAGTAGAGAAAGCTACGGTATTCAGTTGTGTACAGGTGTACAAATAACTAGTGTACAAAACATGCAGTCAACTAAAACAAGTAAATATCTAAAATCAATAGAAAGTGCAAATATCAGAAGCCAGATTATTAAGTATTTTTGTTATTAAGACAGATAAATCAATACAGTCATTTTCTTCTGAAAGTCTTTGGAGTAGGATACTGTGGTTTTTAATTTTTAAATTGTTTTTGGATAGATGGCGAATTTCACGAGGTAAACTATTCCAAATTTTTACACCATATATTGAAAATGATTTAATTTGTTTGTCAATTCTTGAGGGTTTAACAAAATAGTCACCTCTTGAAGATGACCTTGTTTTATATGAATAAATGCTTGCTTAAGAAATCAATAAATCAGCATTATTTGGAGTCGATAAATTGTTAGATATGTCATGCATCAGAACAGCTGCAACTGATTTACGAGAATGGGGGACTGCACGGAGACGTACTAGAGACTTTAACACTTATCAGTGACAAATAACATGAGCCTCGTCGACAGTAACTGCCCTGACAGATTTCCGGTGCAACTCGCTCATTGCCATTTTCCTCCATGTTTCGTATCCAAGCCATAGTTCAGGTAATCCGAAGACAATTGAATATTCCCCATTTTTTACTTCTTTCGTTTGTTTTACGTTGGCCATTTCAGCCAAAGATACGGCAGTGATTCCCAGGGAATTTAGCCGCAACATTTGATCTTTTATCAGGCTGTTAAGCGGAGAAATCACGACGATGATATTTAATATTCTCGTCAGTTGACTGCAAGCACGAGTAAACCAACGGCAAAGCATGGTAAATCAACGACTTTCCAAAACCCGTTGGAAGATTTACAAAAATATCCTTCTTCTCTTGAACAATGTATTTGATGGACACCTCCTGGTGCGTATTCAAACTGTCAAATCCAAAAACATTGCAAACCTGGTTGAACGCGTCTTTGAACGCTTCTTCCAGTGTGTCCGCCATTTTTTCTCCACGAGAATACGTGGTTATACCGCGCACGAATCCTGCGAGTTAGTTCTGGATTTTTTAGAGCTAAACGGTGATTGGTGAATAATTCTTACGTCACGGAAATCGTTTTGCAGCTCGAACTCGCAGACGTTACTTTTCGGGGGAGAGAAACGACCGCCGGAAATACGTCTGCGTTCGCAGGCTACCGGTTGGGTTGTTCTTGGATATAAAGGATTCTCGATAAAAATCTTCTAGGCTCGGAGGAATATTTACTAATTCATCGGAATTAGTCATTTTGGGAAAAAAAAAAAACATTTTACTTTGGACCGCGTGAAATACTGAATCCCCTTTACAACAATAAACAGACTGTATGCTGTTACACGCTTGAGGGGGATCAGAAATTCTGAGTCCTTTGACAACCACGAACAACTAGCGGTTTTTTTTCTGTGTTGTTGTGGGGGATCAGAAATTCTGAATCGGTTTAAAACCACGAAGCAGATAACCGTTTTTGTAATGTGTCTTGATGGGGGATCAGAAATTCTGAAACCTTTTACAACCATGAACAGATAGCAGTTTTTGTTCCGTGTCGTGATGGAGGATCAGAAATTCTGAATCGTTTTACAACCACGAACAGATAACCGTTTTTGTGCTGTGTCGTGATGGGGGATCACAAGTTATGAAACCTTTTACAACTATGAACATATAGCGGTTTTTGTTCTGTGTCGTGAAGGGGATCAGAAATTCTGAATCGTTTTACAACCATGAACAGATAACCGCTTTTGTCCGTTTCGTGAAGGGGAATCATGAAATTTTACAACTTGA
>NC_090872.1:4090614-4103114 GCF_036669935.1 Montipora foliosa | reverse complement strand
ATGGCTTAGTGGTTATCAATCGTGCCTTCCACGTCTGCGACCCGGGTTCAACTCTCGGTCCCGAGATCGTATCTAAGCTGAGTTTCAGTCGATCTCAACCTGACTCCGAGGGTTTTTCTCCAGGGAGTCCGGTTTTCCTTCCTCAACAAAAATCGACTCCCAGCCTGGCTGTGGTGTTGTGCACCGAGGTCGAGCCGCGCCTTTTGCAATTCAGTCTCCGACTGCGAGTAAGGGCGTTTAGCAGGTCAGGGGTCAACTTTCAGAAAAATCTTCAAGATTCCATTCAAATCTCGGAAACTCCAAAAGAGAAATTTGGATGTTCATTTCAGGCTAGCGGATACCGGTCACGCGTGACATAGCTCCTGAATTGCTTGGGACCGTACTGGGAAATATCGGCCCTCTATCGTTTTTGTGGGGAACCTCTGCGCTCGATCAATACTTTCACGGAAGTACGGCCCTTGCGCTCGGTAGGTATGAGGTAGGTAAATAGACCACTTTCGATATATTCATCATCTTGAGGCTCTGGGGAATAGATATAAGGTTTTGTATGAGTTTATTCCCCAGAGCGTCAAGGTAATGCCTTTTGTTTCGGACTGAATTTTGATATATCGAAAGTGGGCTATTTAACCTGTTTTACTCGCAGACTTGAGACTAGTAGGAGGAACTAAGAGGAGCGAAGGTCGAGTGGAAATATATCACAATGGCTTCTAGGGAAGAGTTCTTGATGACGGCTGGGAGAGCCGCCAGAGAGCTGCCAGAGACCATTTCTTCGAGTGTTCTTCAAGATCTTCTGAAAGCTCAAGAATGTATGTTTAAATCATTTATGGAATCGGTTGTGTCCAATTTAACCTCGGGTATTGATAATCTAGTAAAAGACTTTGCGGGACTAAAATCCAGTCTGGAGTTCAGCCAAAAAGATATTGCGAGCCACGTCGAACAACTCTCAGCCATCGGCGCCGAGTTAGAGAACACAGCCAGCGACGTCGCCAATCTTCAAACAGCAGTAAACAAGCATCTACAAAAGACAGTTTACCTTGAAAACCAAAGTAGGAGAAACAATCTTCGCTTTGAAGGCTTATTAGAAGATACTGGCGAAACTTGGGAAACAACTGAAGAGAAAGTAAAGAAAGGCCTTGCTGACAAATTAAATATCGAGCCGGTTCCTGAAATCGAGCGTGCCCATCGCACTGGTCGGCCTACAAGACATGATGGTACTCCAAAACCAAGAACAGTTGTCTGTAAGTTTACCAGTTACAAGGCAAAGGAATCGATTCTTAAGGCAGCAAGAAGAATGAATCCACATCACATCACATCCACATCTTTGAAGATCTGGCCGAGGAGACCATGGAAAAGAGAAGAGCCCAGCTACCGCAGCTGAGACAAGCAAAATCCCAAGGAAAGATTGCTTATTTCTCCCTCGATAGACTTATTATAAAAGACAGACCAAATGGATCGGGTACTATGGCTTCATATTCTTCGATCTCTGGTTAAATGTTTTACTGACTCATTAATCACAATAATATAATGAATGAACAGTGTAACATCTAAGCAAAAACAAAAATCCCCATGTGGCATATGCCATAAATGGGTCAACAGTAACCACCGAGCACTTCAATGTGGCAATTGTCATCTCTGGTTCCATTATAGATGCAATGGTCTAACCTTTGATGAATACTAACGTCTGCAGTTGAATATGGAGGTATGGTTCTGTAAAACATGTATTACTGACATTTTCCCTTTTACATCTCTAGATGAATTTGAATTTGACACTCTTCTGCACTCTGAAAGACCTTTAGACATTGAACTATTACCCCCCTTTGATATAATGTCAAAAATATCTGGTCTAAGCAATCTAGACAACTCTGGTATTGAGTTAAATATACCTAATCCTATAAATTCTATGTATTATTACCCATCTGATTTTCAGAAACTAAATTTATCATCTTCTAGCACTTATTTTTCTTTATTTCACATAAATTTAAACTGTCTTGATGCTCATCTGGATGATTTACAAACTACGCTTGCATCCCTGAATTTTCCCTTTCACATCATTCATAGGCATTAGTGAAACTAGAGAGAACTATTCAACTGGTCTTAAAATGAACAATAATCTACTTTGCAAAAGCGATTAGCTAGAATTTTGACATTCTCAGAACCTATGTCACACTCAGAACCACTGTTAAAATCTCTTAATCTGTTAAAATTTAATGATATAATTCACTCAGAAATCCTTTCTTTTGTTTATCAGTGGTTTCACAAGCTAGTTCCTTCATGTTTTTCTGACTTTTTCAAGCCGATATTCTCTATACATGAGTATCCTACACGTCAGGCACTGAATGAAAATTTATTTAAAAAATAAATTTGAACTACCCAATATGGTATTAGCTCTCTTCATTACACTGGCTCCAACCTCTGGAACTCACTTCCAATTACTATCAAGCAGATAACTCCATTCTCTAGATTTCGTAAAAGGCTAAAAAAAATATTATAGACAGTTATAATAATATTATTAGTTCTTAGTTGATATGTTATTATTGTTAATATTATTAACATATATATTATTATTATTATTATTATTATTATTATTATTTTATTATTTTTTTTTTTTTGGATAGTTAGATCTTAAAGAAATACTTTTAACATAAATTATCTATTTATCTCTGTATTCCCTCGGATAAATTAAGTTCCTTTGGGGCACCTACTTGATTAGTTTCATAAGCTATTTAGGTGTCCCAAACTCTTCACAATTAACCTTGTATTAAAACTGTTTGTTTACCATTTATCCTTTCTTCTTTTCTCCTAACATTTTACTTCTTAATCATAATTGTAATATTTCATTAGTACTATGTATCTTCTTCAATATTTAATTTGTAATTTATTCATATGTATATTCTATTTTACTTTTTCCAACACTGTAAATTAATGTTTGTGTGAGTCTAAATTAAAATTGATTGATTAAAATTGATTGATTGAAATTGATTGATTGGGATATAAAGGATAGTCAAGTTGTCTGTCGCGCACTTGGGTTCCTCTCTGCCATCGCTGCTCCACAAGGAGCTCGTTTAGGGGAAGGTAGCGGTATAATATGGCTGGACGATGTAGACTGTGCCGGATTCGAGCGCTCTTTAAGAGATTGTGGGAACCGTGGATGGGGTAGACACAACTGTGATCACAATGAAGATGCGTCAGTCGTGTGTGTAATACCAAGTAAGTGAAAACCAGCATTAGCGCTACATTTTACCTTATTGGTCGGAGCCTCACTTATTCAGACAAAGGGAGCAGAGGAGGCCTATTTAACCGTTTTTCCAGGTAAATTCACCATACGAATCGATCTTGTTGATTTGAATCCCCGTATGTGATCAAACCAAATACAAACGATCGTGTCACGCTGCTGTGACCGCTGCAGTTGAAATCCTATCCGCGCCATGAGAGCCGCATACAGTAATGCCTGTGGGCTTGTCACAAGTGGTCACTTAACAGTATAGAAATAGACAAGGAATGAAAGCGATTTCGGTTTTTTTTATTTTTACCATCGTGAATGCAGTACATATTTTTATAATTCCCCCGGCATTGTCAAAATATATAAAAAGTATGAAATATTTTTAAAATACCATCGTTAAAACTTGGAAAGCATCTGTTTACTGGTTTTGATTGGAATCAACAACAGTTTTAATGGCGAAAAGCTTAACCATATGGTTTGTTAATGGCAGAAGGCTGTAGCTGGTAACAAACTTGAGAAAATTTGTTTGTGTAAAAAAGTTCTTTTTTTTTTCTGTGAATCATGAAATGGTCATTTAATTGCCTGTAAGATGTAAAACGGTTATTTTATTTTCCTTACTCTGCATTAGGTGCTTTTACTCCTCGAGCTTAACGCCTATATCTTCTTAATTAAAGAAGGTTACGGTTATATTCCTTTGTGTAGCTTTCAGCGATCTGGATCGAGGAGAAAGCGACGTCATTTACTCACTTACTTAAATTTTGGGCTCTCAGGTTTTAAAGTTCGTGTTCTGCATACTAAGTAAGCTGCATTCACACACCGCATTTTCAAGCTAAGAGTAAATGACCTCACTATCTCCAGGCAGGCTCTGCGTCCTTTTCTGCTGATGTCGAAATAAAAGGCAAAATTATTTTGGATGTAGAATTGTGTAGTTGTTTAATAGTGGTTGGAATATGTTACATTCTGCAATAGTCAGTGATATTTGATCTAAGAGAAATTTCGGTATATACAGTTTACTCTTATAAAGTATTTTCCCAAAATACTCTTATTTTAATCAGTCGCTCCTGTAGTTTACGTATCCCCACAAAACCAGACTGTCGTTGAAGGAGAAACAACCAACATTAGCTGCACGGCGAGTGGTGTATTACATCCAAAACTATCCTGGAAAATTGAAAATGGAGAGTTTCCCACGGGTGCTGTCATTACAAATACTTCGAACCAGTCACTTCTTCTGTTACCAAAGACTGCAAAGAGTATGGAGGGATGGTACCAGTGTATAGCCAAAAACCAGGCTGGTGAAGAAAGTTCCAATTCTACTTATCATGTATTACGTTTGCTTTTTTTGTGCTATGAGTTTTGTTTACAATTTACATCACGTGTCACGTGATTTTATAGACAAAAGAGTTTGAATTGAATCGATTTACTTCCAAATAAAGTGAAGAGAGTATGAATCATTCTCTCTTGATAAAATAGATTACAGTTCAAAAGGCAGTCAGGTGGATATCCCGCTACTCCGGCTTAAAAGGAATGCAGGATATAGAAATTAGGATTTACGACAAGACTTTTTGCAATCCTACCCAGTGCCTTCTCAAGGGGTGATCTAAAGCTGTTAGGTGAATCCTTTTATACGCGCCCTAGTTAGCACACATTAAACACAAACTTGGTGAAAAGATTGCAGGCTTTTGAAATGTGGTGTTGGAGAACAATGATCAACATTAGCTGGAAAAAGAAGCTTGCCAATGTGAGGGTGTCGCAAATGGCTGGTAGAAATCGGAGATTGTTGTGCACGAATTAGAGAAAGAAAATAGAATATTTTGGACATGTCATGAGACACGATGAGTTGCTAAGTGTAATAATGGAAGGAAAAGTTGAAAGAACAAAAGCAAGAGGACGACAGAGAAAAATGTATTTAGATGATATTTGCACATGGACCAATCAGGAAAAGAAAAACGTTACTATTAGGAAGTATAAGGATGGAGAAAGTATCACATGACCTCCTACCTCCCCAGGAGATGGAACTTTACATGACACGAGTTAGCGCTATTTCTTATTAATGAGGTGTAAACATGTGTCAGGTACGCTGTGTATACTAGTTCTTGCAATGACTGCCAACGTGAGTATAATATCGGACAAACCAAACGTCAGTTTGGCGTGCGTTTAAAGGAGCATGAAAGAGCAATATTCCTTTGCATAAAAATAGTGAAGCTTTGTCGTAACATGCCTGTCAGACCAACCATAAAATTGGGTGAGATATATCATTCAAACGTTATCGCCGCCATCTGGCGGTACTATCAACGCCTTTCATTGGAATCTTGGCACATTAATTCCGCTCACGCTCCTTCAAAACGTGATCATGGCGGTTTTTTCAAGTTTTACCCTACACCTATTTACACCTTATTGATAAGAGGTGACGCTCATTAGTGATCGTGTGAAAGGAGTAGTATAAAATCTTTAGATCACCCCTAGAGAAGACACTAGGCAGAAGTATCGAAACGTGGTCTTCAATCGTAATTTTTAAAAGTGCATTCATTTTAAGCTGAGTGGAGCACCATGAAACTATGTTACACTTACTTTCCCAGCGATTGGTAACCGGAATTATCTTTATGTTGTAGTCGAAATTTTCCTTTTATTAACACTGATTTCATTTTATTTGAGCAATGGGCTGGATTTTGTGAGGATTTTTATCTCACCGAATTGCGCCATCTTAATCTCAGAACTTCCCACTGCTGAGATATCTCCAAACCCATATCCCAAAATGCTGGAGGGGGATAAACTGACATTGACTTGCAAAACCAATGAAGTTACATCGCAAATCAAGTGGAAAAAGAATAACGTTTTGAAGATTCCAAGGGCCAACATCACTGAAAACGGTGACAGCAGCATATTCGTTATTCAAAAAGTTGAAGTTTCTGACAGTGGTGAATACTCATGCCAAGCACTCAACAAGGCAGGCTCTGCGTCCTCTTCTGTTGATGTCGAAATAAGAGGTAAAATTGTCACCGATGCAGAATTCTGTAGTTGGCTAATAGTGGTTGGAGAATATAACAATTTGCTTTAATTAGTTAATTAAGATGACTAAAAACATGTTTCATCACTTATACTTACATTTCTGTCAAATTTATTCAGTTGGAAGCTCAAACTTGATCACTGATAAGTGCTACCACGAAAGTTTATATTTTTGACAGTCATATAACACAAACAGCGGTGATAAACATTGTATTCCAACGCATTTTTATAAACCTTGAGGTCTCGTATGCTAGTCAACACACATTTTCAAAAATGACCGTTACAATTTTTAAAAACTATATATATATATATATATATATATATATATATATATATATATATATATCGTAAACAATAGGGGTCTATATAGGGGTCTATATATATATATAGTTTTTAAAAATTGTAACGGTCACTTTTGAAAATGTGTGTTGACTAGCATACAAAACGTCAAGTTTTATAAAAATGCGTTGGAATACAATGTTTATCACCGCTGTTTGTGTTAGTTTCTTAATCAAGCTACGATGGCCTAAGAACAAGAGTTTATACGATACTATTTTGACAGTCAAGTTATTTTTAGATCTCCATCGAGATCCGGTATTTCCACGAGGGTTAACTGATAGCCAATCATATGTGCCCATTTTACCAATGTTGACAGCTGAGCGAATTCGGATGCAGTCATTATAAATACTTCGAACAAGTCATTTCTTCAGGTACTAAAGGCTGCAAAGGGTATGGAGGGATTTTATTTATTATTTATTATGTTTTTCTTTTTTAAAATTTATTTAACATAACAGAAGTTTACATTGCACAAGATACATGTATATAAAATAAAATTAAAAAAAAAAAAAAAGAAGAAGAAAAAAAAAAAAAGAAAACAAATACACCAGTGTACAGCCAAAAACGAGGCTGGTGAAGAATATTCCATTTCTACTCTTCATGTATTAGGTTTGCTTTTCTTTGATGAGTTTCGTATACAAGTTAGTTCACTTTCCGCGTTATTAATCAAAAAAGAGGGTTTGAATTGAATAGATTTATTTTCAAATAAGCTAGATCAAAAAATATATCACAATGGCGTCTGGGAAGCAGTTTGTGATGACGGCTGGGATATAAAAGATGCTCAAGTTGGGCTACTGAGCGAGCCCTAATTTGCATACATCTTCTAGTCTTAGCAATACCCGTTGATTGCGCATGCGCGTATCAACGGGTAAAAACGAATCACTGGTCGTATTTAAAATTACAATAGAAATCTCTTTAGCGTATGATCTTTTCTGTTACCCCAATCGACTCCAGATTTTGAGAACTGTTGTGCAACTTTGCTGTTTATTATAGTTAAAAGTTGTTTTATTATATGGCAAGCTGGAGCACTCTGATTGACGTTTTTTCTGGTCGGCCACTACTGACCATTACCATGGAAACCGTCCGTTTCGGTATTTTTTCTCTCTCCTGGGAAATTTAAGTTGAGCGAAACACAAAAAGCTTTCAAAAAGCGGATTTTTGGTTGTTTTTTTTTTTTTATCACAACATTACGATTATACCAAGCGAAACTTAGTTTTTAATGTAAAAGATTACCGTTCAAAGCTAGTTGATGGAAATCGAAGATTACAAACATTCACTAATTGTCCGATCGCTCAAAGAAACGATCGATGCCATATAATAAACAAGATACGTCCCGCGTGACCACTAATTTTGAAATTTGAACTGAGTATTCAAATCTGAGTGCCAGTTTTGAACTTTCCTCGCGAGATTCTGAATTTCCCGTAGATATTTACTTGATATATCGCAAATAGGTAGCTACGAGCTTTCGTTTAAAAAATAAACGGTGTTTGAAAAGTAAAAACTATTTTAAGCGTTGGAATGAATTATTGTTCAGTCATTCAGACGTCATTGTGCATTTCTCGTACTAACTAGGGAAGTCAGGATGGCTTAGCGGTTATCAACCGTGCCTTCCACGTATGCGACCCGGGTTCAACTCTCGGCCCCGAGATCGTATCTGAGCTGAGTTTCAGTCGATATCAACCTGACTTCGAGGGTTTTTCTCCAGGGAGTCCGGTTTTCTTTCCTCAACAAAAATCGACTTCCAGCCTGGCTGTGGTGTTGTGCACCGAGGTCGAGCCGCGCCTTTAGCAATTCAGTCTTCGACTGCGAGTAACGGCGTTTAGCAGGTCAGGGGTCAACTTTCAGAAAAATCTTCAAGATTCCATTTAAATCTCGGAAACTCCAAAAGAGAAATTTGGGTGTTCATTTTAGGCTAGCGGATACCGGTCACGCGTGACATAGCTCCTGAATTGCTTAGGACCGTACTGGGGAATATCGCCCCTCTATCGTTTTTGTGGGGAGCCTCTGCACTCGATCAGTACTTTCACGGAAGTTCGGACCAATAATCGCCAGTACGGCCCTCGCGCTCCGTTAGTATGAGGTAGGTAAATATACCACTTTCGATATATTCATCATCTCGAGGCTCTGGGGAATAGATATAAGGATTTGTATGAGTTTATTCCCCAGAGACCCGAGATGATGCTTTTTGTTTCGGACTGAATTTTGATATATATCGAAAGTGGGCTATTTAACCTGTTTTACTCGCAGACTTGAGACTAGTAGGAGGAACTAAGGGGAGCGAAGGACGAGTGGAAATATATCACAATGGCGTCTGGGGAACAGTTTGTGATGACGGCTGGGACAGCTCAAGTTGTTTGTCGAGCACTTGGGTTCCTCTCTGCCATCGCTGCTCCACAAGGAGGTCGTTTTGGGGAAGGTGGCAGTAAAATATGGCTGGACGATGTAGACTTCGCGGGATTCGAGCGCTCTTTAAGAGATTGTGGGAACCGTGGATGGGGTAGACACAACTGTGATCACAATGAAGATGCGTCAGTCGTGTGTGTAATACCAAGTAAGTGAAAACCAGCATTAGCGCTACATTTTACTTAATTGGTCGGAGCCTCACTTATTCAGACAAAGGGAGCAGAGGAGGCCTATTTAACCGTTTTTCCAGGTAAATTCACCGTACGAATCGATCTTGTTGATTTGAATCCCCGTATGTGATCAAACCAAATACAAACGATCGTGTCACGCTGCTGTGACCGCTGCAGTTGAAATCCTATCCGCGCCATGAGAGCCGCATACAGTAATGCCTGTGGGCTTGTCACAAGTGGTCACTTAACAGTACAGAAATAGACAAGGAATGAAAGCGATCTCGGTCTTTTTATTTTTATTTTTACCATCGTGAATGCAGTACATATTTTTATAATTCCCTCGACATTGTCAAAATATATAAAAAGTATGAAATATTTTTAAAATACCATCGTTAAAACTTGGAAAGCATCTGTTTACTGGTTTTGATTGGAATCAACAACAGTTTTAATGGCGAAAAGCTTAACCATATGGTTTCTTAATGGCAGAAGGCTGTAGCTGGTAACAAACTTGAGAAAATTTGTTTGTGTAAAAAAGTTCTTTTTTTTTCCGTGAATCATGAAATGGTCATTTAATTGCCTGTAAGATGTAAAACGGTTATTTTATTTTCCTTACTCTGCATTAGGTGCTTTTACTTCTCGAGCTTAACGCCTATATCTTCTTAATTAAGGAAGGTTACAGTTATATTCCTTTGTATAGCTTTCAGCAATCTGGATCGAGGAGAAAGCGACGTCATTTACTCACTTACTTAAATTTTGGGCTCTCAGGTTTTAAAATTCGTGTTCTGCATACTAAGTAAGCCGCGTTCACACACTGCACCTTAAAGCTGAGAATAAATGACCTCACTTTCTGTTCATATCGAAATAAGAGGTAAAATTGTCACCGATGCAGAATTGTGTAGTTGTCTAATAGTAGTTGGGGAATATAACAATTTGCTTTAATTAATTAATTAAGGTGACTAAACACATGTTTGATCACTTATACTTACATTTATGCCACATTTATTCAATTGGAAGCTCAAACTTGATCACTGATAAGTGCTACCACGAAAGTTTATTTTTTTGACAGTCAATTATATTTTTGACAGTCAAATAACACAAACAGTGGTGATAAACATTGTATTCCAACGCATTTTTATAAACCTTGAAGTTTCGTATGCTAGTCAACACACATTTTCAAAAATGACCGTTACAATTTTTAAAAACTATATATATATATATATATATATATATATATATATATATATATATATATATCGTAAACAATAGGGGTCTATATAGGGGTCTATATATATATAGTTTTTAAAAATTGTAACGGTCACTTTTGAAAATGTGTGTTGACTAGCATACGAAACGTCAAGTTTTATAAAAATGCGTTGGAATACAATGTTTATCACCGCTGTTTGTGTTAGTTTCTTAATCAAGCTACGATGGCCTAAGAACAAGAGTTAATACGATACTATTTTGACAGTCAAGTTATTTTTAGATCTCCAGCGAGATCCGGTATTTCCACGAGGGTTAACTGATAGCCAATCATATGTGCCCATTTTACCAATGTTGACAGCTGAGCGAATTCGGATGCAGTCATTATAAATACTTCGAACAAGTCACTTCCTCAGGTACTAAAGGCTGCAAAGGGTATGGAGGGATTTTATTTATTATTTATTATGTTTTTCTTTTTTAAAATGTATTTAACATAACAGAAGTTTACATTGCACAAGATACATGTATATAAAATAAAATTAAAAAAAAAAAGAAAACAAATACACCAGTGTACAGCCAAAAACGAGGCTGGTGAAGAATATTCCATTTCTACTCTTCATGTATTAGGTTTGCTTTTCTTTGATGAGTATCGTATACAAGTTAGTTCACTTTCCGCGTTATTAATAAAAAAAGAGGGTTTGAATTGAATAGATTTATTTTCAAATAAGCTAGATCATAAAATATATCACAATGGCGTCTGGGGAGCAGTTTGTGATGACGGCTGGGATATAAAAGATGCTCAAGTTGGGCTACTGAGCGAGCCCTAATTTGCATACATCTTCTAGTCTTAGCAATACCCGTTGATTGCGCATGCGCGTATCAACGGGTAAAAACGAATCACTGGTCGTATTGAAAATTACAATAGAAATCTCTTTAGCGTATGATCTTTTCTGTTACCCCAATCGACTCCAGATTTTGAAAACTGTTGTGCAACTTTGCTGCTTATTATAGTTAAAAGTTGTTTTATTATATGGCAAGCTGGAGCACTCTGATTGACGTTTTTTCTGGTCGGCCACTACTTACCATTACCATGGAAACCGTCCGTTTCGGTATTTTTTCTCTCTCCTGGGAAATTTAAGTTGAGCGAAACACAAAAAGCTTTCAAAAAGCGGATTTTTGGTTGTTTTTTTTTTTTAATCACAGCAGTACGATTATACCAAGCGGAACTTAGTTTTTCATGTAAAAGATTACCGTTCAAAGCTAGTTGATGGAAATCAAAGATTACAAACATTCACTAATTGTTTTGTTTTAGGCCTAGGGTCCATTGTTTCTGTTATTTGTTCTTTTGTTAAACCTTAAGGGTGGTGTCCAATCAGGTGAGACCTTGTAAGAGCTGCGAGATAACCCAAAATCTTCAACATTCCATTCAAATCTCGGAAACTTTAAAAGAGAAATTTGGATGTTCATTTCAGGCTAGCGGATACCGGGCACGGAATGGGGAATGTGTAGATATTCGCCCTTTTCTTCATTCTCATCCCCTCTGCTCATCGAAGGTGAGCCGCTAATATGCGATGCTGACAAAGGTGGTTGGCTAAACTGTGATCTTCCAACACAGAGCCACGCAAATACTGCTTTATTTGCTTACTTCTTAAAAGCGTCTAAACGTAATAATGATACAGCCCATATCCACGTTTCCGAGAAGCTAATAGTTTGAATGCAGCATTATAGAAGTTGCCCAAACTCTGTGTAACTTGTACAGTACAGCCAATTTTGATCATGGAGTACTTACCCTGTGGGGATCTTCTGGGGTACCTGAGAAAAAGCCGTGGAATTTCCGACAAACATTATTGCGGAAAACTAGCAGTAGCGCCACTGAAGACCTATGACCTAATGTCATTTTCAAACCAGATTGCTACTGGAATGATGTTCCTGGCATCCAGAGGGGTATGTGACACGAAACAAGCATGTCATACGATATGATACTATTGTTGCTTATTGTAATCTTTCACAGATTATGATTGTATCTACGAAATGCATCATGCGATATGCTTACTCCTTGTAGTGTTTGTCATTATGTAGACAAAAATGTGTGATCATTTTGCTGTTATATTCTTATATCGCTATCATGCAAAAACCGAATCCAATAATTGTTTTATTATGCATATTCC
>NC_090872.1:4075614-4085614 GCF_036669935.1 Montipora foliosa | reverse complement strand
AACGTAAACTTTTAATTGGTCATGGAAAGCAAAAAAGACCGTTTTGACGGAGAAATTAAAATGCTGGTTGACAGTGCCGTTCCAAGAAACACTAAAAATCCCCAAAATATGCTGTGAGCGTCTTTGAATTTAGTTTTTTTTTTTTTAGCATAAACAAACTAAAGGTTAACTAGACCCGCCGTGAGGGTACACTGGGTTGCCTGTGGTACGTACACCGTTCCAGACAATGTTTTTCAAGTTTGGGGGTCATAAAGACCATTTAAGGGGTCACCCAGAAGTCATACCAGCAGAGGCCCTTTGGCTCACACGTCCTCACACGTTCGTACGACGAAACAGATCTGTCCTTGCGTAATATGTAGCTCTAACAGTGCACGATATTGTTTTGGTATTGTAGTGCCATGGTAGAAGTCTTGGGTAAATAGCCTGAGAAGACATGTGGTTACTAGCAAAGTACTGAACCCAAAAAGATTGAAGAAAATAAATGGGAAGTGAGAAACATTGCCTTCTGGGCTGACATGTTGATAAACTTCTTTTCACCACAAGTTTAAGCGTGACTTTGACCATCTGATAGCTTTGTAATACTAAAGTGTACTAAATTTATGAGCTGTCCGGCGGGGTTAGTGCCTGGATGGGTGACCAAAAACATATACCCCTTCGTAAAACAGAAGCACTGGACCGAAAATGCTATTAACGCTAACTAATGCGAACTCAGCAAGGTACAGATTTTGTTAGCTTACTTTATGCGAAAACAAATATTGATGCTAAAGTAAATATATATTGATACACAGTTTTTAGAAAGAGCAGAAGGAAGTTTCCAGGACGGTCGCTCGAGAATAACATATTTACGACATGAAAACGACATTAATTTTGAACCGTGAATATAGAATATAAACAGTTACGATCAGCGACAAACATTTTGGGAGATTTTTGCTACGTTCAATTTCGTTATTGTACGTTTTGCCTGCACAAATAAATCGCAAAATCGAAAGTGACATCGCCGGAATTCAGCGGGCGCCGTGATTAAGTTACCGCGGCATGTTTACTCGCCAAACAGTGAAACATCTGTGTCAAATGATGGCAAGATACCGGGTTTTCGTAAGTTTCTTTTTCTGTCAAGTGTTATAAAGTTTGACAATAAACAAGAGGCTCTAAGTAGCTTATACTCATGCGCTGCCAGGTTAATTGTACTTTTGTTGACAGTTTAATAATAATAATAATAATAATAATAATAATAATAATATTAATAATAATAATAATGATAATAACAACTTAATTGTACACCATAAAACAAGGTATATACCGGTATGTGTTGCAATAATGTATTTGAAAGAAGTTGCCCTTTATCGTGTGAGTTCATTGACCTATACTTTTCAAAACAATTTGAAGGAAGGTCTTATTTTTTCTCTGGGTCCATTGGGCTGTAAATTTCTCTCCTCTTTCTTCCAGTTTGCTGCAATTTCTGAAGTACATTTATGCTTTCTTATTATTTGTTTCCTTTCTATATTTGATAGTTCACATAAACATCTAAGAAATGCAACCTCATACTTCGTTTCAAAACAATTAAATTTACTTTGAATAATAGAACAAAAGAGATCAATAACAGAATCTACATTTGTAATACTTTTGTTACATTTTTTGGTTCAGAACCATTGTGTACAAAAACGTGGTAACTCATCTTTTGCTTTGCATACCACTGGAAAACACAACTGATGCGGTAGCAAGAAATTCACATCAAAAAGCCTGTGCTGCTTTCATTATTATCCAAAATGGCAGTTTTAAGCTGTTGTTTACTGGGAACCACATTACAAGATAAATTTCCCCGATATCTTGCTCTATGAATAACTTACATGGCCAGCGGTCTACATCTAATTTCTTTAGAAAATCAGAAATAATACATATTTTGCTGGAGTAACATTTCTGATAAATTGCTCTTCCATTCTCAATGATACTATCAACTGTTTACGAGGTGCAATAGTTACAAGACTTTGAGGTGGAAAAACAAATAGAATAAAATGACACAGCAGAACGTTCTTTGCAAGAACAAAGATAAACATCATTTAAGTGCTCCTAGGGTCTAAAATTTTGGTTCTGAACATATAACGAATGAACTATGCTTCCACTGTTGCTTTACATTTTAATAATGTTAAAACATTTTAATCTCATATGTATATGTGCACATATATTCTCAATCGCCGACAAAATTAGTTGAGACAGTTGCCATAGACACTGGCAACGACACATTCATTGTTTGCAAAGAAAACTTGTCCAGGAAGTACGTTTCCGGGATACCTCTTCCCCCCCCACCCTAATCAATGTTGTGGCGCTGTCGACAAGGCTCGTAGAAAACAGAAAAACAAAACATTGCCCGGAGGTGTGGGGGAGGGGGCCATTTGCGCCGCCGAGCTTGAAATCGACTCTAAAGGATAAGAGTGTCTCAACAATTTTGACGCCGATTGCTGAAAATGTTGTACCAAATTCATTGATGAATCTATTTCAATTGAAGTACATGTTGCAAATGGGTCCCATACCTAATGAATTCCCTGCCATAAGAATCAAAAATTTCACACCTCCCATTAGGCAGACAGTATATTGCTACTGTGTAAAGTTCAACTGTTAAGTTATATGCATGATAATTATCCGTGAGCAAAGAATCATAGGCAGCTAGCATTGATATAACATATGGAAAGTCTGCAATTAGACGAAGTGCACTATTTAGCAAATCACTATAGCTATCACTGTATGTCAACTGATAGTTAATGAAGCTTAAGTTATAACCATAACAGGCAAATCTGTCAAAAATAGGAGTCCCTGTTTGCATGATTGTGACAAAGCTGAATACATATTACCGGTATTCCCAATGTTTAAAATTTGAACCAAGTCAGCTGAAGAGGTTATTGGATTCCTGAAATTTTAAACAAGTGCCGACAGAGACATTGCCACACGTTGTGTGCCTGCATTTGCCGTACCAAATACTTCAACATTACCTTGACTGTATGGTGCGGCAATAGGTTTAGTTGGATCAATAATTCCTGGACCTGGGTTGTTTGTACGTCATTTGCGAGTCGCATTAACTCAGAAGTGTAAAAGCGATACAAAAAGATCTTTGTAAAGCTACAGATGATTAATTTGTTACATTTCATAAATGTGAACCAAACTTTTCAATACTGACAAATAAATGGCCTCTAAGTAAAACAAAAGTAAGAGAGAAAACCAGAATTTCAGGGGCACCCAAAGACCCGATGTCTCCAAATCCCTTAGAAAGGCCTAAAATGGTTTCGCCAATGTATTAGAAGCTCGTTTAGTGAGTTTGGAGCTGTTCTACGAAATATTTATCTGTTCGGATGTTCTAGGGGAACTTAATGTATGTAGAATTTTCTAGGTGGCTTTTTTGCCTTGTCCGAAAATTCTAGCAATCGTGAAAGGTCTGCGTGAAAACTTTAGATTACCTCTCAGTACTTTTTGTGCGCGAAAATCTTAGGAAATGAATTTGTTTATCCAGAAACACTAGGGATTTGAATAAGCTATAATACGGAACGTTTTAAAGCTAGTTTTATTAATAGACTGTATTTTAAATACATGCCAATATAGGTATGTAGTTTATACTTGAATATTCAATAAAGACTATAATTATAAAAAAATAAAAATAACAAAGAAAGTCATCACCTTTTTTTCACCACTTGAAGCGTCCTCTAAATTCCTTTGTCACCAAATAAACACAATGCATATCAACGACTAGTCTGTATTGTTGAAAGAATTCCCCATTTTGACTTCGTCGCATGCCCATACTGACAATAACAGTAGTTCTCAGAACAGTTCAGATTGCTAAAAGTGGGATCAGTTTTTCTCAGGTATTCTCAGTTTCGCTCAAAGCTGCTCTAAGGTTCTCAAAGATCACTAGGAGAGTTGATGGAGATTAGTTTGAATGACCTTTATGTCGATCCCCGATCTAAAAAAATTAGAAAAAATAGATATAATTTTGTCTTTAATGTCAACAACTTACCTTTGGCTCCACAATCGAAAAATATTTATTCTAACAGCTCGATCCGTACGACCCGGGCCGTAGGACCGTGACTACAATCACAAAGTTTGAACAGTCAAGATGCGATGACTCGGGCGCGACCATGCACATCCAAGAGAAAATGACACAACTAAGGCCTAGACTTTCAAAAGTCCTTCGTCTAGTGTAGATTCGCGTCCAAAAAATCACGCTTCGCTCGCCAAAACATTTTCTCCCGGGATTCTCGTGAGGTGGAATTTAAGGGCTTGAAACATGAGAGGGATGGTTCATTTCTTCAAACACGCACTGTTTATTTTTTCATGCAAAATGGACTGATATTCCAAGCATACATACATTTTAAGACTCTAATACTTCTTTTGAAGTCTTTCTATTAATTTTTATGACTCAACAATACATTTTTCAGCAGCTATTAATTGTTCTGTATAATCCCCTACCCCCCGCCCCACGTAAAGTTACAGTCATGTTGTAAATGTAAGCAAGCATAAATTTCCATGCACTAATGTGACACGGAAAACAAGAAACGGAGGGCATTTTATACCTCATGCGCTTACTGCGCATGAGTAATGAGCGAATTCAAAACAAAGATCACAATCGCCCACCATTGTTTCTGCAAAGTCAAAAATTTACTCTCCAAGACGAGGTTATTTATCACCAGGTAATTCCATCATTTTGGAAATAGCAGCTACTTTATTATTCACCGGCGTCACAATTTTTTGCTGATTTTGGGGCTCATTTTGTTGAAACTCAAGCACGCTTCCAACAGACCTGTTTATTTTCATGAAACCTTTCCTGCATACAGAGCAATACTAAAAATATCCTCCCGTATCACGTTTTAACCTTAAGCTCGAAAATTCAATACACAACATGATATTATAATTCACAAAGGCAGAAAATTTAACAGAACCTTTTCCAGCGAAACATTTTATTGAAAAAAACAACATAAAATGCACTAAAACGCCATTTGCGTTGCAATGACTTTCGATGTCATTGCTGGTTAACGAGAATAACAAACTCACGAGGCAGAATGTATATTTATATTTAATTAAGTTAGCACAACAGAAAAACGCTAACCTCATTTTGACAGGAAAATGCTTTACTATTGCCATAAAAACTGAGATATGTCCAGAAATGCACACAACAACAAAAATGGCAAAAATGAGAAAATGTTGGCGAATTTGGTAAATATGGCGAAAATGACAATTTTGCCACAATCGCCAACGAGGCAAAGCACAAAGCAGTGAAGGGGCCCCATAAAAGTTGGCGAAAGCGGCGAATTTGGCAAATATGGCGAAAATGACAATTTCGCCACAATCGCCAACGAGGCAAAGCACAAAGCAATGAAGGGGCCCCATAAAAAGTTGGCGAAAGCGGCGAATTTGGCAAATATGGCGAAAATGACAATTTTGCCACAATGGCCAGCGAGGCAAAGCACAAAGCAGTATAGGGGCCCCATAAAAGTTGGCGAAAGCGCCGAATTTGGCAAATATGGCGAAAATGACAATTTTGCCACAATCGCCAACGAGGCAAAGCACAAAGCAATGAAGGGGCCCCATAAAAGTTGGCGAAAGCGGCGAATTTGGCAAATATGGCGAAAATGACAATTTCGCCACAATCGCCAACGAGGCAAAGCACAAAGCAGTGAATGGGCCCCATAAATGTTGGCGAAAGCGGCGAATTTGGCAAATATGGCGAAAATGACAATTTCGCCACAATCGCCAACGAGGCAAAACACAAAGCAGTGAAGGGGGCCCATAAAAGTTGGCGAAAGCGGCGAATTTGGCAAATATGGCAAAAATGACAATTTTGCCACAATTGCCAACGAGGAAAAACAGAAAGCAGTGAAGAGGGCCCATAAAAGTTGGCGAAAGCGGCGAATTTGACAAATATGGCGAAAATGACAATTTTGCCACAATCGCCAATGCGGCAAAGCACAAAGCAGTATAGGGGCCCCATAAAAGTTGGCGAAAGCGGTGAATTTGGCAAATATGGCGAAAATAACAATTTTGCCACAATCGCCAACTAGGCAAAGAACAAAGCAGTGAAGGGGCCCCATAAAAGTTGGCGAAAGCGGCGAATTTGGGAAATATGGCGAAAATGACAATTTTGCCACAATCGCCAACGAGGAAAAACACAAAGCAGTGAAGGGGGCCCATAAACGTTGGCGAAGGCGGCGATATGTCGAGAAATGCACACAACAACAAAAATGGCAAAAATGAGAAAATGTTGGCGAATTTGGCAAATATGGCGAAAATGACAATTTTGCCACAATCGCCAACGAGGCAAACCACAAAGCAGTGAAGGGGGCCCATGAATGTTGGCGAAAGCGGCGAATTTGGCAAATATGGCGAAAATGACAATTTTGCCACAATCGCCAACTAGGCAAAGCACAAAGCAGTGAAGGGGCCCCATAAAAGTTGGCGAAAGCGGCGAATTTGGGAAATATGGCGAAAATGACAATTTTGCCACAATCGCCAACGAGGAAAAACACAAAGCAGTGAAGGGGGCCCATAAACGTTGGCGAAGGCGGCGATATGTCGAGAAATGCACACAACAACAAAAATGGCAAAAATGAGAAAATGTTGGCGAATTTGGCAAATATGGCGAAAATGACAATTTTGCCACAATCGCCAACGAGGCAAACCACAAAGCAGTGAAGGGGGCCCATGAATGTTGGCGAAAGCGGCGAATTTGGCAAATATGGCGAAAATGACAATTTTGCCACAATCGCCAACTAGGCAAAGCACAAAGCAGTGAAGGGGCCCCATAAAAGTTGGCGAAAGCGGCGAATTTGGGAAATATGGCGAAAATGACAATTTTGCCACAATCGCCAACGAGGAAAAACACAAAGCAGTGAAGGGGGCCCATAAACGTTGGCGAAGGCGGCGATATGTCGAGAAATGCACACAACAACAAAAATGGCAAAAATGAGAAAATGTTGGCGAATTTGGCAAATATGGCGAAAATGACAATTTTGCCACAATCGCCAACGAGGCAAACCACAAAGCAGTGAGGGGGGCCCATAAATGTTGGCGAAAGCGGCGAATTCGGCAAATATGGCGAAAATGACAATTTTGCCACAATCGCCAACGAGGCAAAACACAAAGCAGTGAAGGGGGCCCATAAATGTTGGCGAAAGCGGCGAATTCGGCAAATATGGCGAAAATGACAATTTTGCCACAATCGCCAACGAGGCAAAACACAAAGCAGTGAAGGGGGCCCATAAAAGTTGGCGAAAGCGGCGAATTTGGCAAATATGGCGAAAATGACAATTTTGCCACAATCGCCAACGAGGCAAAACACAAAGCAGTGAAGGGGGCCCATAAAAGTTGGCGAAAGCGGCGAATTTGGCAAATATGGCGAAAATGACAATTTTGCCACAATCGCCAACCAGGCAAAACACAAAGCAGTGAAGGGGGCCCATAAAAGCTGGCGAATGTGGCGAACAAAATTAATGAAAGAAGAATTCGATCTCCAGTGCTGTTTCAAATGTTTGACCTCAAATTACGAAAGTTCATTTCTTGAATTTTAATGATTTTAGAAATTTAACAACCAGCATGAAGAACAACGGAAAGAGGAATTTCGCAAAATCGGGAGATATGGGAACGGGACGTGGCTCCAAATAACAAAGTCATGGCAAGGTTATCATTTGTGACTGCGCTGGAACAATTTAATTACTGACATATATAACTGCCTCGTACTCTGACAATTCATGTAAGAATGACTTCACCAACGGGTACTAAGAGTTTCAAAGCAGTTATGGTATTCTTACCAATGTCCGCTTGCAAGGAATTAGATTCAATAAACCACACACAAAATATGTCCTTGTCGTATGATCCATAACTTGAAAGTAAGCATTGCGTGAAGATGCATGTCGTGCCTGTGAATTTTATAGTAGCTTTTCACGAATCTTGCCATCAGTCGAAACTGAAATCCTTTTACCACAACTGTAGAAGAATGTCGACACCCAGTAGAACAGAAGTTGCAAAATTAAAATTCTCCACAAGACGATAAACATTTCCTGAATTGTGATCCGCCGGAGATACCGAAGTGTTCTTTTAGACGCCATCTTATGAAATTGACATATACGTCGTGTTAAGTCACTGTAGTGTAACTGCTAACTGAGCCCCAAGTCTCCTCGTTCGTCGTCTGAGTACATACATACAATAGAACCCCGCTAACTCGAACTCTGAAGTGAAACGAAAATCTGTTCGAGTTAGCGGGGTTTCGAGCTATCGGGGTCGATTAAACGCCGTGGACATAAGTCGAGATATCACACTCACGTGTGTGGGGAGAAAAAAATTTTGGTGCGCAAATCTATAAGTGTCAATCTGCATTTGTGGCGGTGAAAGCGTTAATCGGGACATTTCTTTTGAGCGAACCTACATGTTGTTAATTTTGCTGATTGTCAATATGTACATTACATCGGATAGTCTGTGTGTGTTGATTTCACCGATAGCCTCTTTCTTCTCTTGTAAGTTATTCACGCAATTTTTTTTATTTTCACTCCCCTTTTCTTTTAAAAATAAAGCGGATGTAAAGAGAAGCGAAAGCCGCCGGTGTGTTAGGTGAGAAAAGCCTATTCAAATCATCGTGTCATTTAACAGCCACACCGGAAAATAACTAAGTGAAATACGAAAATAAACAGGTCTAATGGAAGCGTGCTTGAATTTCGTCAAATTATCCCCAAAATCAGCAAGAATTTGTGACGCTGATGAATAATGAAGGAGTCTCTTTTTCCAAAACGATAGAATTACCTGGTGATAAATAACCTCGTCTAGGAGAGGGAATTTTTGGCTTTGCAGAACAATGGTTGACCTCACCAAACAGAGTAAAATCTATAAGTGTCAATCTGCATTTATGGCGGTGAAAGGGTTAATGAGTTTTTGAGCGAACCTAGATGTTGTTAATTTTGCCTATTGTCAATATGTAGACTATATCGGCTAGTCTGTGTGTGTTGATTTTACCGATAGCCTCTTTCTTCTCTTGTAAGTTATTCACGCAATTTTTTTGATTTTCACTCCGCTTTTCTTTGAAAATTCAAGCGGATGTAAAGTGGAGAAGCGAAAGCCGCCGGAGTGTTAGGTGAGAGGGAAAACAAAGCTGAAAAGCCTATTCAAATCGTCGTGTCATTTAACAGCATTTACACCGGAAAATAACTGGGTGAAACACGAAAATAAAGAGGTGTAATGGAAGCGTGCTTGAATTTCGACGAATTATCCCCAAAATCAGCAAGTTATGACGCTGATGAATAATAAAGCAGTCTCTTTTTCCAAAACGATACAATTACCTGGTGATAAATAACCTCGTCTAGGAGAGTGAATTTTTGGCTTCGCAGAAACAATGGTCAACCTCAGAGAGTTGGACGATTGGACGTTTGTGTTGAATTCGCACATTTCTTGTCCAACTAGTGCTTTCTTCGAACCGCAAAATGAAAGCTAAAATTTTACGAGAGTGCTTAAGCCTAATCATTTAAAGGAGCGCTTACACTTTTGACATATGGCTATAATGAACTGTCACCGCGGTGCGCAATCCCGTAGTCGATGAATGAAAATTGTGCAAGGGCGATCTCGTGAAAACTGTAGTTAACCGAACCGTAAAATGAAAGCAAAAAGTTTACGAGAGTGCTTAGGCCTAATCACTGAAACGAGCGCTTAGGCTTAACCAGGAAGCGAGTGGTATTTCCTGCAGTTAACCGAACCGTAAAATGAAAGTTAAATAACCGAATTGTAAAATGATCTGATCAACGCTATAAGAACGAGAGATACATATCGACAAGGAGATTGATCACGCTTTAAGAAACATCATTGTTTGTGCTCGATCATCGTGCTTTATGAACGAAAAATACATATACATCAATGTCCCTCGCTCTTTTTGTTTGGCGCCTCAGACGGGAGAAATACTGCGTATCCACTAAGGTCGGCGTCTCCAATGCGTATCTGCGTACCCGCGTATCCACCCTATTTAGTGTAAAGCTTCCACGTG
>NC_090872.1:4068114-4070614 GCF_036669935.1 Montipora foliosa | reverse complement strand
CATTTGTTTCAAGTTGGAAGATGCTGGCAATAGCAGTACGTGGGCATCTTTTAATTTCCACTTTTTTGCTTTAAGGTTTAGTTGTTATTCACAACGAATACAGTCGAATCTCGATTATCTGGACCCTTTGGGACTGACCCGAATAGTCCGGATAATCGAAAATATGAATATTAATGAGTCAGCACTGAATACATTTGTAAACCGTAACATTTATTCGAGAATCATGCAAGAATGATAGATAGATAGATAGATAGATAGATAGATAGATAGATAAATTGTTTATTAAAAGAACAACTCGCAGTCGTGAGACTGAATTACGTGTACAATATAAAACATAAGATAATAAACTAATATACAATAATCTAAATATAAAAATATGCATAAAGCTAATAAACTATTCATTCATTCACAATACAAGGATAGATTAAGCTTCTTCCTTTTGGCAAGTTAATTCAGTATAGTATCTATCAGCATAGCTAAAAATGAAAGAATCTCTGGTACGATTGGTCTTAAGGTTTGGTAACTGAAAACACCTTTTCTTTCTCAACCTACTACTATAGGAGTTGGCCTTCGGTGGTAGTAAGTTCATTAACTTATGAGAGTTATTATTTACAATGCTATCAAAAAGTTTACTGCATAGACTGTCCCTTCGATTTACTAGGGAAGGAAGATCAGCCTTAACAATTGCATCAGCGTATGAAAGGCCTGGGTAAATGATATGCATAGCTCGTTTTTGTATTCGTTCTATTTCGTCACATAAGTATTTCGTTAAGCTACAATGAAAGACTTGACATGCGTATTCAAGCACTGATCTTATACACGAGCAATAAAAACCTATCAAGTCTTTAGCATTTACATCTGCTCGTTTTAGCTGTCTGAGAAGATAAAGACGCTTAGCAGCTTTACTAGTGATAAGATCCACGTGATCGTTCCATTTAAGATCGTTCCTAAAGGTAACGCCCAAGATCTTGGCTGTTGATACTCTTTCCAAACTTTGACCATCTCTTTAAAGTAAAAAGTTAGTTCAAGTAAATCAGTTTGCTTAAGTTTCTACAGCGTGTACGTGTCGCTAATTCTATCATTCTTCGAAGCTGCATAAGTTGAATAGCTTCCACATTGTTTTGTCTCTCCACCCATGTCAAACACTTTTTAAAGCATTCAACAGCCTCAGTATTTGTAGCAGTTTGCTCATCTCGACTCTCATCCTCCTCGTCGCTACTTTCATCTTCAACTGAAGACTCAAGCTATCCTGTCGAAGCTTTGAAGGTTTCGCCGTTCGCGTTCTCCACATGTAATTGACCGTGAAAGTGCTTTGCTTTTTCTTGCAGAAGGGGACCATAAATTGGTGTGCCAGCTGTTTTTTGCTGTATGAAGCATGCGTATAGGGCTTCATCCAGCTGTTCATCATCTGCAACTTTCAATGATTTTCGTTTTAGTTCATGATCGATCTCCAAGTTGTCGGCAAACTTCATAATCTTGACTTTGTTTTTGCGGATGTCCGAAATCTGCTGTTTACTGACGCCATATTCATTAGATAGGCTCGTTCCTTTTTCGCCTTTTTCCAATCGTAGAATTATTGACTGCTTATCTTGTATAGAAAGAATTGAACGCTTACGCTTTGTCGACATGATGGAAACACTTTTCATGACCCAAGCTTGTGTTTATCATGCGAACGCTGATCGGGGAAGCGGAGTGTGAAATTTCACTTAGCTACAAAACAACTCTGAGCCTATGAACGCTCAATGAAATGCACTGCATTAGTTACGGTGCGTGTTAGGCGCGTTTAAGATCACTCGAGCAATAAACTTGCCCTAAATTGTCTTTTGATGCGAAACAAATTCAGTTCTGACTGGAATTTTATATCTCAGTTCGGCGTGAGATAGCTTTTCTACGGATAATGAATGTGACTAATTAATATTCATGAAAAAAAATGGGACCAGAAAAGCTAGTCCGGATAATCGATGTCCGGTTAGTCGAGGTTCGACTGCACCATTTATAGTTTCTCAAAGAAACAAGTCACAGATAAATTCTATGTCAAGAACCTCTTTTATCTGTATAAGCACTAACCGTCCCTTATGTCAAGTCTGGGATAACGAGATACTTTCTCTCTGTCATGTTCAGTGTTTAGTGCTATACTTTACCGGAGAGCTTTATATATCTTTCAATACGTTTTCAAATCAACATCCAAATGTCCGATCAAAAGCAATGGCATTATATCCATCAAAAAATGTCGCAAGACCTTAAACGTAGAATCAATGCATTTTGCAGGGAAAACCTTCTTGCGAAAGGGTTGAAGGAAGAATTGCTGGAGATATAGGCTCCTCGCCTCCTTTTTTTATCATCAGGTATAACTTGATGGAGATTTGCTGGCAAGAGGTCCCAATAGTTCGCCCTGATTTCGTAAATATTTCCAAGAGGTTGCGCTCGTTCATCGAAGGAGAGGTCAGTAACAAGTCGTTTTCAAGGTGCTATTTTTATTTTATTTTATTTTTTCATGCGC
>NC_090872.1:4055614-4060614 GCF_036669935.1 Montipora foliosa | reverse complement strand
CTCTGTAAGATATTTCGTAAGACTCAGTTTTAGTGGCATAAAACATAGGCGCCAAGAATAAAATTATTTGGAAACTATAGAATGTCTTAAATGCACTAAAACTTAGCCAAACGACAATTAAGAGATTGCTCAGTTAGGATTAGGGGGAATATTTTATGAGGGATGCTTCAGTTGACCTCACAAGGCCGTCAAAATGAAAAGACAAATCGCTTGTCTGAGCGGCATTTTCGGCGGTGTTCGGTAACTTGCATTTTTCTCCGAAATAAATCCGATAACAACCCAAGCTAAGTATAGCATGCTTCTTGGTACACATTACTCTTTCAAACTTGGAAGTATGAGCGAAATCGATTTTTCAAGGTTTGCCACGGAATTCAAAGGTTGCTTGATTTTTACGGACATTCACTCTTAAATTTTTAACGCATGCTCAATACGAAATGTGCAGGTGGCGAGCAGAGTCTACTTTCCTCTTTTCCACTTATCTTACCTATAGCCCGAACATAATCAATCTCGTTCCCAGAGCCCACGTATCTTTTGGTCAGAGCCAAGGCACGGAGCTCTGAAATAATAAATTTCCGGAACTCCAAGATTTTTGGACTTCCGATTTCACCCAAAAATGAAATGGGGCGATCATTACAACTCAATGGTTTGAACAGCAGCGACAAATCTTCGTGTTTACAAGTTGGAGAGTTTTACGCCATATTCGCAAATTACAAGCTATTTTACACTCTGTAGTTTACGCATGAACAGTTTGATAAATCAATGGCCAATCAACACAGTGCTTGGCGCTGACCAAAAGACACGTGAAGGTTTTGTCTTACAAGCAAAATTTATCAGCCCTGTTGTGCCCTAGGACCATGGTTTGGATCAGGCCCATCAGGAGTATACAGCAGACTAAACAGCAAGAATTCATATAACAATAACAATAACAATAACAATAACAATAACAATAACAATAACAATAACAATAACAATAACAATAACAATAACAATAACAATAACAATAACAATAACAATAACAATAACAATAACAATAACAATAACAATAACAATAACAATAACAATAACAATAATAATAACAATAATAATAATAGTAATAATATTAATAATAATAATGAAGTAATCAATAGGAAAGTAAAAGGGCGGAAGTTGCAATGATTGTGCCGAGAAAACCCCAAGAAACACCCGGGCTAAAAAGAGGGGATCATAAGAGGAGATTTTTACATTTTCGAGTTTTCAAATGTCAATTTTCCCATCCTAGGGTCTACTTTACGGGTCAAATTCCAAACCCTGGGGATTACAGACTTTGTAAACTAAAGGAAACGTAAGGTCAGTTCACAACAATGTGACCACCGCTACGTTTTGAAAATGAAACATACTGCAAGGGCCGGATGGCGTTTGTTTGTCCTGAATAACCATTGATGTTGCACGGTTTCATGTCAATGCTCTATTTAGATATGGATTTCCTTGAGCTGAATTATATAGTCGCAGATATAGGATAAGTGACCAAACGAAAAGTAAAAAACAGGAATTGTTAGAATCTGACCTCATGAAGGATCTGCATAATAAGCTCATCAAGTGAAAAATTTTTCTCACTTTCCGAATGGTAATGCCCTTGGACGTGAGGTGCCTGGGAATGAAATTAAATCACTCGGGAATCGGAATGCTAACAGTTAAGCCTAAATATATTTTTAAGCCTACTTAGGCCTAAGGTGCATTTCGAAGGGGTTTGGGCTTTTTCAACAGTTACATTATAACCTCAGTCTGCATTTTACACTGACCGATTCCAGTGATTTAATTTCATTCGCAGGCACCTCACGTCCAAGGGTACTTTGAGATATGGAAACAAGTCTTTACATTTCTGAATAGCTGCTCCAACGCTCGATTAGCCTGCGACCGTAGACGTATTTCCTGCGGTCGTTCCTCTCCTCCGAGAGGGAGAGAAACGACCGCCGGAAATACGTCTGCGTTGGCAGGCTAACGCTCGATCGGTTCTGGAGAGTTGAGGCGAGGACACCCGCAACGTCAACGAAAACGTCAATCGCATGCGTGTGACGTGTCACAAATAATTGCACACATAATAAAATATACACAAAAAAAATCAGCTCATTCATTGGTTTAGAGCAAGTCAATTAAATCCCAAACAGAGTGCAGAAACTTGGAATAGTTCAATAAAGGTGAAATTGTTGCATTGATTGCTAGTTGAATGCGAGTCTTGGATGGCGCAATTTTTTCGTGATTGCGTGATACACGTACGTTACTTCCGCTGTCGCCCAACATTTCAACTCAGCAGGCCACAGTATTTCAGATATATAGATACGGGGTTTGCAGTTATGCCACGGTACTAATCTCCAACGAAAGTAACGTGAAATGAAGTTAATTTTCCAGTTGGGAACTGTACAGCCTTGTGCACTTAACATCAATTTCAACTTTATTTAAAAATGACTTGATGCATGCGCGCGCGCGCGCCGCCATTCATCTGCGCGCTTCATTCTGATTGCGTATTTCAACGGTTTTCTTCACACTGAAGTAGGCTTTTACACCCAAAACGTCTGTGATTTATTAAAAAATTACTGACACTTTTTGATATTTATTTTATATCACTCTACTTGTTTATTCATTTTAAAGTGTCACACATCTCCTACAAAAAGTTTTTGTTTATAAAACTGGAGTGATGTGGTACATCCTAGACGTGTTAGTTATCGCAGTCGGGCTGCTGCATTTGGGTACACGTTGTAACTTTTTCTTTTTTTTTTGTATTTTTTTAGAATTTTCTCAGCTTGCTGCTTACTTTTTTTTACAAGACTTTACAGGTTATAAACACACACGCACACACACACACACACACACACACACACACAAACCTACATATACATAAAAGTACAACATGAGTCGACTAACCCCTATCCGGGGGGGGGGGGGGGGGTACACCCATATGGAACAGACGGGGATGCTCGTCGGAAATTTTGAATTTAACCCCTAAAGGAGACCATCTGGGCGTGGCTCAAGCTTTTTGTGACCCCTAAAGGAGACTAATCTGGGCATGGCTTAAGGAAATTTTGACCCCTAAAAACAAGTTAAAAAGAAAATTTGTCTTCTGTCTCTCTTCGCGCAATTCTGTGTTTTTTTGCGGAACCCTAAACGAGACCTTGGCGGATTAAAATATTGGCGCTTTGCCCGGAACACCCTAAGCGAGACCAAAATCCAAAATTTACACCCCTAAGCGAGACGACGAGCCTCCCCGTCTGTTTCATATGGGAGTTCCCCCCCCCCCCCCGGGCTCCTATGTTTTCCAGATCAAAATAACAGAAATAGTATAAAACAGTATCTCTGTGCATAAGCTAAGTCCAAATTGCCCCATTTCGCTGTATAAAGCGCTAACATGTTTTTTGGCTTTGCCATAACTAATTCAAGATTTTGAATCTTCCTTAATCTAGACATAAAAACTATAAATATAGCAAACGTCTTTCTGCAACGACAAAAATACAAATATTGTTTAGCAATTAGTAATACATGATTGACCAATAACTCATCTTTACAATTTGGCATTCCAAGCATGATTTCTTTGTCGTTGAGATTGCTTATATTTACATTTAAAGACCGCAGCCACTTAATAACTTCTGCCCAAAATTCTTCGGCATAATTGCAATGGATAAAGATATGTTCGAGGGATTCGTTCTCCTTTTCACAGAAAGAACACAGTGGAGAAGACGCAACACCAATTTTATACAAAAAGGCATTTGTCGCTAGATATTTGTTTAACAGTTTGAATTGAAATTCACGCAACTTTGTGTCCGAAGTGACACGATGGGGCAAGCTATAAATTTCTTGCCCATCAAGGGTATCACTTACAAATTAAAGGAGCTATTGTATTTCTCTTGAGCGGACGGTATGGTATTATAACTCTATTTCTGAGTTCTTTAAAAATAGTTTTTGACACAGCTTTATTGATCGAAGTATTTTGCCCGTTTAAACGAAAAACAATTTGCTCCTGCAAATTAAATGCCTTTTTAACAGAGTAAAGAGATTAATTTAATGAATCACGCCATTGGCTTGGGAGCGCATTTAACACAGAAATGAGTCTAAATTGATCCAAACGAGTAAGGTTCAGCTCTCTTAAATTGCATCATTATTTTCAGAAATGAGGTCACCTATTCTAAAGATCCCCTTTTCCGCCAATGTTTTATAAAATACAGGTTTCCCGTCGATGCGAATAAGTTAATTATTCCAAATAATAATTTGGAGAGTTTCATTCATATCTTCAATGATCTCTTTGCATTGATTATGTGCCACAGAGCATTTTGCGAAGCATCTTAAGCAATCCTCGTAGAAAGGTGGAATTTTTATCGGAAACCTTTTAAGGTCGTAATTGCAACAAAGGATAAGTTTACCTCCTACTGGTTTTAAATAATGCAATAGGATAGTCTTACAGCTGCTTGGCTCGTCGCTGGCTAATTTCTTACAGCACATAATTCTCTGTGTCTCAGTCATAGAATACAAACGAGGAGCAATATCTTCTTGACAAGCATCGCTTATTAACCAAAAATCGAGTCTTCTCTGGATAAAAGGTTTCTTTTGTCTCCAAGTAAAACGTTTGATTTCCGGGTTTCTTATTCGCCAAATATCTATTAAGTCAAAATCCAGGCATAGATCTTCAATGAATTTTGCCGAAGTTTTGTTTGACTGATTCCCACCAGAGCAATCCCAGACCGGTTTTAATGTGACATTAAAATCGCCTCCCATAACTATCCTATTGTCCTTTTCGATTATATTCTCTTCAACGTTCTTATTCAAATTATCGTAAAAGCAACATTGGTCTTGCACACTCATGATTCGGAGCGTAGATATTTACAAACAAAAACGAAGATCCTTGAACTTCAGCATCCATTATAATATAACGCCCATTATCATCAGAGCGAACCAAATTTAACTTAAAATCTAAATCCTCTCTTACAAGAATCATCACCCCACAACTTTTATTAGAGCCGTGTGAAAAATATAGC
>NC_090872.1:4043114-4050614 GCF_036669935.1 Montipora foliosa | reverse complement strand
TCAGTTCATGTACCAGATTAAAACGTTACGGCCCAAATGGCAAAATCCGCCTTTGGATTCAAGAATAAACGCACCCTACGTCTCGCGCCTTGTATCAAAAGCACAATGATACAATCCCTTTAACTACGAGTACCCTCTCTTTGCAATGACTATATAACTTCTCGGGAACGGGGAAAGGGGTTCCAAACATTTTCGTTCCCAGCTCTCATCGTTTCTCTTAGCCAGTGGAGTGTTCGCACGAGAAAACGAAGGCTCTGGAGATATAGGTGTTTTGCAGATTGAATTTTACGATTTCCGGAGTACATTTATGAGTCGCATAAAGTACTAAACATGGTGGCGCTCAGAAGCATAACATTCGAAGAGTCTCTCTGTGACACTTTATGTCTCCTCAAGTTAGAGTTCTGTTCTTATCGAACAGAAATGGAGAGGCAATAAGTAATATCGCGGTTTAAACAAAGACGCTCTCATCATTTTACCGACCGGCTCCGCGTAAGCTGACCCCATCGTGCCACATCGGGCATATTTACTTCGTTTCAAGATTTTATTGTTTGTAAGGTAACCAATAAAAACTTGAATTGGGATTTCTTGTCTCAGAGACCTTCGTTTTCTAGTGCGAATCAAGCCGCACCGGTTAAGAGAAACGATGGGATCTGGGAACGAGTATGGGTTCCAAACACTTGGAAACAATAAGAGCACCCCGCCTTCGGCGTCGTGCTTCCATTTCTTTCTCGGTCTTTGAAACCCCTTTTGAAACATTTGCATTCGTTTTTCATTTAGTAGGCAAAACGTGACATGTCACCATTGCTATAATGCTTGTAGGCTGTAAATGGAGGACGCTCATGCAATTGACCTCGAATAAATATATTGTTTTTAAAGTTGTGTGGTATACTGACTAAGGTCGACTACGTCACAAACTAGTGAGTTGTTCCTCAGTGTATCATGCAATCAGAAAACCAAATTGCTAATGTTCACAAAACGTGCCTTAATATCAGTTGAGTTAATTGTCCTGTTCGACTACAGTTCTACATTTCTATTACCATTTCAATTGTTTATACTACTCACAAAAACATAAAAAAAAAACGTAAAAGAAAGCAAAATAAAGACATCCTTAAGTGACTGTCAGCCAGGGTTTGTTCTTAAAATGTTAGTTAGAATCGCATACCGAGGCGAGGTGTTCAGTGTGGAATTGCGACTTGAAAGCGAGGCCGATTGATATTGCGCCGTAGCTGCGCATAGCTTTTCATACCAACGCAAGCAAAATTAGAAAACAATTATGTTTTCAAAAACATTGTCTCCCTTTACAAAGCAAAACCTAACCGAAGGGAAGAAACAGAAGATTTTCCTTGTCTTACATGTAATTAAAATTATGACTTTTTCGAAAGATTTTCTAAGAAATGGCTTACCTTTCCAAGCACGAAAAATCGGTAGCAGTCTATGGCCACCGAAAAAAAAAATGGCCGACGGAAGAGAAAAAAGGCACAAGTTCTTCAGGAAGAACAGGTTTCAGTTGTAGAGTACATAGAAGATGAGATAGAGGCCAGTAAATAATGCCATTAATTATTTTGAGTTGAATGTTAATCCCAAAGGTAGCAACAGCAGTTCTGTGCGTTGGAAAAAAACCCAGTATCGTTTACTCCGTTTTTGACTTATTGCTTGTTTTTCCTCCCAAAAACTCACGTTAGCAGTGGACGTTGTATTTACTGAGAAGTCCAATTCGAGTAACTGTTTAATTAATAGTGGGAGGCAAACAGCTAACGTACACCCGAGCGTATTTGGTTTAAAATTGTTTGTTTGGATGCACGTTGTCCTTTCAGCCGTCGAAGAGTCCCCGAGTTCATGGAATGTTCTGATAAAATACCCTATATTATAGCTCCCAGTGGATTCAGTTTGATGATTTTTAACATAAAGATACAAAATTAGAGCCTCTGTAAAAGTTCAGAAAACGAAGAATTGTACGTAAAACACGAATAAACGTTTGTGTATTTGATTCCAATTTGATGGCTATTGACAATTCATTTGAAATGGTTCTTTTTAGTGCCCACTGAATACCGCAACATTCGACCAAGGACATTTTAAAGAGCTATGCGATACAAGGAAAATCTACCACCTGACTCGTGAACTCCACGTTAAATTTCACTTGAAAAACCAATATATATCGCACATCGCTTCGCGATTCGTGCGTTGTACTTCGGTTTTTCGCTTGAAATTTCACGTGGAATTCCCTCGTCGACGTCGGTGTCGGCCTAAACGTTCCAAAAAAAAAAAAAAAAAAAAAAAAACAAATAAAAATAGAGGTTAATGATCCCATGAACCATTATTTCCATGTATCCACAATTAAAAAGTTAACGTTGCCCCCAAAAACTTTCATAATTGACCAAACCCAAAAATGTTGTCCAAAGGCCACAACTGATTCTTTTTATACAGAGTTAACTGAATAGAGTGTAATGTGAAGTGCTAGATTTCAATCCCATATGAACCATGTGAGCGTTAGCCCTACTGATGGAAATGGGCCCACACAAGGACAGAGAAAAACTCTAACCAGGGTGGGAATTGAACCCACGACCTTCGGGGTTCAAGCGGCGGAGATCTAACCCGAAGGTCGTGGGTTCAATTCCCACCCTGGTCAGAGTTTTTCTCTGTCCTTGTGTGAGCCCATTTCCATCAGTAGGGCTAACGCTCACATGGTTCATATGGGATTGAAATCTAGCACTTCACATTACACTCTATTCAGTTAATTCTGTTTAAAATATAAGTGCTACACGGCCAGCGTTTGTATAAACGTAACCTTTCCTTGATTCTTTTTATACTCTACCAAACAATGATTGTAAGAGCATATATCTATAAATCGAACGAACCATGCGCCAGTTTGTTACATACTTAAAAAAGATTATAAAAGAAGAGCCGTTTTCCTTTGCAAAAAGGAAAACCTCTATCCTGGCGGAATGCATGAGATAAAGCGAACATACAATTTCCTGGGTAATTAAAACATTATCACCGTTGATCACTGACATACCTGTCGCCGGTTGATGACCAACCGGCGGTACCAACAACGTCTTTTTTGGACATTTACCACATTAACTAGTACTCCTTATATGCACCTTTAAAACGGTGACACATTCGGAGTTCAGAAATTTGTCGAGAAACATATGCACACACACCGTACGTGGTAGATTCACGCGAAAAGACGTCGAGCGATTAATTTGGAATGGATTGGTCCATCACTCAAAGTCAAAGTTAATGCAGCTGATAAATGTTGTGAACAATCTGTAAGCACTCAAAGCAAACTGACTACAATATCTACAAAGTTGTATTTGGTTTCATGATTCACAGAATAACGATGCCTCCGCGTGTAATTTTTGTGATCATATGCATGTATGGGTGTCTGAAAGTCTTGTGCTCCAAGGACTGCTACAACGGCTTAATCGACTGCAGTTGAATTTGAGGATTGTGATATCCTAGAAAAAGCTATTGTATTAAGCAAAAATAATCACAAACATTCCCCGGTGTCAATAAATTTGCACAAGGACACCAGATCTCGTTTTGTAATATATCAAACACGAGAAGGAGTGTTTCATCGGATATCCAAACACCGAGAAGCGAGATGGAAAACGAGGCCGAAGGCCGAGTTTTTTAACGGATTTCGAGGTGGTTGGATATCTGATGAAACACTCTTTCGAGTGTTTGATATTGCTTCTCAAAGGAATTTGGGATCAAAGTTGGCGAACTTTTGTGCTAATTACGACCACATATCCAAACTTCCTTTTATGCACATAATCATGTTAAATCGGATTCGGGTAAACGTCACATTCACAGGCGTGATCGTGAGCTCAGTAGATTGCATCTGTCAGCAACAAGCAGGAAAATCTGGCGACCTAAAGGCCCATGTACACCCAAGAGACATTATGCACCGAGTTAAATTTCGCACAATCGGAAAATCCGAAAATCAACGGCAAACACCGAATCAAAACGCTGAAACTATTTCAAAACAATCGTACAAACGGGCAATAGAACATGGGCCTTTAAGTCGCTGGAAAAAAAAGTATGCCCATTCAACTGAGCTTATCGAGTACACGCTACTTTCCAATCTTTAAACTGATTTACATCAATTCATGTCAGGTTGTCAAACTGGCAAAAAGTGTGAGGCTAAACTTACACTAAGTCGTCCTCCATTTTTAAGCATGATTGTAATGAAAATAAAGGCACAGAATTTCCTAAGTGCCTAACAGCGCATTTTCAAAGTTTGACCGTTTAGTGAACAACATGTTGTCTGTACGTAAGCACATCATAACGCTTAACATACCTCTGTTTGTACGCTAAGTCGTCCTCCATTTTTAAGCATGATTGCAATGAACATAAAGGCATAGAATTTCCTAAATGTCTAACAGCGCATTTTCAAAGTTTGACCGTTTATTTAGTAAACAACATGTTGTCTGTACGTGAGCACATCATAACGCTTAACATAACTCTGTTTGTGTTTAAAGTTAAATTTAATTTCAGGCGTCGGCTTCAATTTTTCAATTTTTGATAATAGCGTTATGGCGACGCCAAAACGTCGAGAAGTAAATTTGCCGCTATATTTTTCTTAATTCACTTACGGTGCGAAACTATTCGTGTCCATTGACAACACTGTATCAATACATCTCAAATCTAACCTTACCTGTGATGTAGCATCTAGTGCCACGAGCCACTTGTTGTCCCCTGTCTGGCAAACAGACAGTTCCAACTTTCTCATTCATTGATACTGGCTCTGATAGAGTCAGCACTGCAACGTCATTGCGTAAATGGCGTAAAGTGAAATTTTTATGATAACAGATAGCAGCCACACCCATCACCTGTTCGTTGCCTTCGTCTTTTGACTGGTCATGTTCGCCTGTGTAAAGAGAACAACGTCACTTCTTCAAAGAGATTTATATTAGCATCAAAGCACTGACACATACAGGACCTTGGAGTCCTCGTTCCGAAACTCGTAGATGCCATTTTGAGTTGATTTCAAATTTTAATTTCATTTTCTCTTCAGTTGAGAGCGGGTGAATTTGTCGGGCTGATGTACCAATAAATCAAATCGGCAAACTGACCTTGTATCAACTATGTGGCTTCATAGCTCCGTTGGTAGAGCATTGGAACCGCGGAGGTTATGGGTTCGAATTCCGTTGGAGTCAACTGGATTTTTTATGTGTCTATAAGACACGATTGCATTAACTCGTACAGATAATTGCGAGGATCATATCTCTCGTTCGTCTGTAGCACGGTCCAAACTTCAAACATAGACAATTCTTTCATGGAATTTATTTGTTTTATGGAATAAAGAATTACTATTATGAATTATAGGACGAGGGGTCCAAGTTATAGTATAATGGATAAACGATGCAGAGAACTGAAGGATGAAGAAAGGGAGGTATGCATACTGTTTCATTAAGTACAAATCAAAAAGCAAGATATAAGATGTCAGTTGGCGGGATCACAGAATCGATGAATTGGTCTGCCATTCGCCCTTGTCACACGGCGGCCATATTGTCCAGGGAGACCAGAAAAGCTTTGTTTTACAACGCCCAGCATCGCAGTGGAAACCATGGGGGTGAGGCTTGGCGTAGTAAAACATAGCTTTTTTGGAGTCTCCCGGGACAATATGGCCGCCGTGTGACAAGGGCGAATGGGCTGGGTTAGACTGGTGGAATGGACATGTTAAAAAAAAAAAAATGCAAGATGCACGCCAATTTCAATAAACGTCACGAGGTGGCCACTGGCTCTTCCCCCCAACTTCAAGATTAGTCGGTTATTGGAATGCATAAAATGACGTCACAAAGTATCCTTAACCTCTGCTCGTGAAGTAAAGATCAACTACTGGATTGCAACCTAAAAATAATGTCAACCCTGACTCTGGTGCAGGGATGGCGTAGTGGTGAGAGTACTCGCCTCCCAACAATGTGACCCGGGTTCGATTCCCAGACTCGGCGTCACGTGTGGGTTGAGTTTGTTGGTTCTCTACTCTGCACCGAGAGGTTTTTCTCCGGGTACTCCGGTTTTCCCCTCTCCTCAAAAACCCAAACTTTGATTTGATTTGCGTTAACTTGTTTATTTCAATTTACAGTGTCCCCGATTAGTGCTCTGCAGTGCTAGAAGATTAGACACTTAAATAAAGTTCCTTTCCTTTCCTTTCATTATTATGCTTAGATTTAAAGGAAAACGTCTACTTGGATATCAAAATTGGCCTTGCGTCTATATTAATTGCTTGCATTTCTGGACATAAAGAGGTAATCCATCTGGTGCGATGATGCTTACCAACAACGATTTTGTACCGGCTAGGGGTCGCGTTCTTTACAACACAATGAGCTGCTGTGACTACATGTAATGATGAAATGAGTGAACCACCACAAATGTGATAGAGCTTCCCTCGTACAGCCGCCTTCAACGATATCTGCCATGGCCAAGAGTTGGGAATGGCGTCCGTTCCACCAACAACACGCGCAGCCATGGGTCGCTTGCCACATTCAGCTAAAAGAGTTACAACAACTCAAGTTAATTACGCAAGCGGCGATGCTTTAGTAATCGATTCGGTCGAACAAGATGCCAATCACAAGCTGTCTCTTAAACTTCTTGCGCATTTTTGCAATGTGGCCAATCGGCCATCAAACTTTGAGGGGAATATACATACCCAAGAGTTCACAATCATCGACAAAATTCTTGGAACACATTTGCATCGGGACTCGTTACACACACGCATGGCAAACAAACTCTGGAATATCAAACCACACCGTCAAGCTCAGCCCCACTCCACCAACCCACTCACAATGTTGTGAACAGGCATCCGTAGCTTTTCCGACTTTCAACATGGTGTTGGGTGGGGAATGGAGTTTTAAAAATGCCACTGCTCCAGGAAGTAATTGTGAAATCATCGATAATTATGAGTTTTGCATGACTGTCCCGAGAAATTTTGTCCACGATTTAAGACGTTTTTCCACTCTTCATCAAACAACAACGCGCTTACAAATGATTACCTTTACAAGCAGGTCAACAACTAAGTATTGCTATTAGTGTGTACTCTAAGTGAAATAAAAAAAGGAGTAAAGTAGTGGAGTAAACGCCACTCTCACGTAAGGGATGATAACGAACGATATTTTTTGGGTATTCCCCAAACTCTGGACGGAGCATTCCGCCCGGCTTTGTTTCTGTGATCACTGGGTATTTGTACCACTTAAGATGATAAAACGCCCGAGTGAGCATAAAGATTTCTCATTAATCTGGTGGGTCGATCCTTAATAAATAGTAGCATTAATCGTCTATTAAAGAATCCTTGAAACTTCAAGACCTGGTGTTTTAAAGCCGGTCCTCGAAGTTCACTGCTATACTAAATTAACATCATATCCAGTATCAATACCTCTTCTGCGTACCGGCCAGGCTCGGTCTTACAACCATTTATGCTAATTTCTCGTTAGCCGAAAATGTGTAGCAAAACATTGAATTTTGAGTCACCATAAGGTCTTAAAAAGCAAAGGTACAAGA
>NC_090872.1:4015614-4018114 GCF_036669935.1 Montipora foliosa | reverse complement strand
TTCATAAGTTATGGTCAGTGATAAACTTTATTCCCAGTAAAGTTGAATACCCAGGGGAACATTGTCAAACAGCCTTGTTGCAAAAGATTGATGAATATAAATTGAAGTATTCCATGTACGAAGAGAAAATTCAAGGCCTTGAAGCTGAAAGAGCCAGTCTCCTAGAATCCCTAAGAATTCTGTCCACTGAGCATGTAACACCATCTACGATTGTACACAATTCTCAGTCTTCAGCAGATCAGTGGCAGACGGGAATCCCGAACCATCGAGTTGGACTTCGAGTTCGAGTTCGAGTTGGACTTCGAGTTGGACTTCGAGTTGGACTTCGAGTTGGACTTCGAGTCGGACTTCGAGTTGCGCTTCGAGTTGGAGTTCGAGTTAAAGTTGACTATAAAAATAAACTCCCCTCCCCCCAAAAAGAAATAGAGGGGTAGGGTAGGGTAGGTCCCGCAAAACCAAAGCCCGCCGAGATACTTACATTTTTCAAAGGACCGCTTGTGCTTATGGGAGGGCACAAACCAACGATAGTATGACAAGGAATATTTTTCCTTGAAAAGTAAATGCTAACCATGATCCATGATGCTAACCAACGATCTCTCATGAAGAGAAAGGATTTGAATCAAAGCAGTGTCCATTTCTGTTAAGAAAGTGCAAGTGGCACATAAAGATACCTT
This sequence comes from Montipora foliosa, assembly GCF_036669935.1. Classification (NCBI taxonomy): domain Eukaryota; kingdom Metazoa; phylum Cnidaria; class Anthozoa; order Scleractinia; family Acroporidae; genus Montipora; species Montipora foliosa. The sequence continues at coordinate 4,017,440 of NC_090872.1, read as the reverse complement.
GCATCTCAACTTTGGCCTAGCATTGTAAGGAAATATTTTGAGGCTTAGGTGCCCGAGGTCTTCAGTACGGTCCTAGGCCCCGTAAATCGAGGATGCGTGATGCGTGACTGTGACGCTGTCCAAGTGGTCGTCTTGTGTTACACGTGTTTTCAAGGCATAAGCGGGTTTGATACGAGGTCCCCACGTGGTATGATACGAGGTCTCGTCATCAGCCTGGTTGGTCTTGTTGCTGTCTATTGTGGAATTGGCAATGGAACGGTAGGTTTAATTTAGTTTATGAAGACTTTATTTTCGAATGCAAATTAACGCTGAAACATGCCCGTTTTCAGCGAGGAAACAACAGCAACAATAGAGATAACTTCGTCGCCAGAGGAGGTGTGTGGCGATACAACGTAAGTATTCTTTTCATCATGGATCAAAAGGGTAATTTAGAAGAAACTGAAGGAAGTGGCTTAATTGCTTATGCGTAAGTCTGAGTTGCACAGCACAGACCTGCATCTTGACGGGTAGGCAAAACTGTCAGAAATTAGCGTGAGCAACCGGAACGCCCGGAGGGGGGGGGGGGGGGGTTCCGCAAATAAACACAGAATTCAACAAAACAGAAATTCAAATTTTCCTTCAACTTGTTTTTAGGGGCCAAAATTTGCTTGAGCCACGCCCAGATTGGTCTCCTTCAGCGTTCACAAAAAGCTTGAGCCACGCGCAGATGGTCTCCTTTAGGGGTTAAACTCAAAATTTCCGACGAGCATGCCCGTCTGTTCCATATGGGGGGCCCCCCCCCCCCCCACCCCGGGCCAGAACGATGATGCTGCTGGTATATGTTAAAACAATAGTGATCTAATCGGCTTCATATATAGAATGGGGAATATAAAAGCAAAAAGCGACACAAGCTGGGTTGAATTTTTTGAAGGTATATCGGTATTTCGGCTGGCCAAAAGCCAACCAGGCTTCTTCAGGTACAATAAGCATATTTCAAGCATATGTAGCATATCTTCGTAATATGTTCCGGAAACACAGTGAAACACAGTGTAGATAAGCTTATATTAAAAAATAATCACATAGCATAGAACTGAACAGTCTGATTCTTCGTGGATGTTCAGACCATCGGGATCAATTGTTCTGCCTTTTTGGATTACAAAATAGAACTTCTGTGGCCTTACGGATAGAGTCTCGGATGGAAGAGAATTTTTCGATGGGTATTAATTGCATGTCGTTGGCAGTGTGTCGTTAGGAGATGACAGGAAATGTTCTGCGGCTGCGGTAGGTTTAGATTTTTAGTTAGGGTTGTCTATAGGGAGGGGGTTGCACTAGTACGAATTTTATTTGTTTTGTTTTAAATTGGGTCAAAATTGGAGCTTTTCCTAATCACGCGGCGAGCAAAATTTGGAAAAATTTGTCAGTGGACCAAAAATATCAAAGACGCCGTAGTGCGGGGCAGGCAGATTTTTCCAAAATCGCCCAAAGAAAACAAAAATTGATTAAACATGTCAACTGCGTGTCAGCAATTTTATTACTTAAACCACATGAAAAAAAAAAATGAAAAATCCCAATATAGCCCCGAATTCCTATTCCTCTTCTTCGCCCAGCTTAGACATCTCTTTGCTTATTAATATTAATAATAAATAATAATTATACATTATTATCAATTATATACTTGCGTTTTAATTATTAACTCGAAGCGCAACTCGAAGTCCAACTCGAAGTCCAATTCGAAGTCCAACTCGAACTCGAACTCGAAGTCCAACTCGATGATACCTAACTCCCGTGGCGGACAGTTCCTTCCAGATCTCAAGCGGAACCGAGTTCTAGGGTGTCAAATCAATCGA
>NC_090872.1:4008114-4010614 GCF_036669935.1 Montipora foliosa | reverse complement strand
AGGCCTGGGCTACAGAATCCACTATCATGCCTAAATAACAAATCCTAGTTACAGGCCCAAGAACACATTTGGAGAGGCCCAAAAAATAACCGAGGTTTACAAGAACCGAACAGACTATATACAAAGCCGCCACTGCAGATTGATAGCTGTATTCCGACGTCCTCTCCGACAATGGGCGTGACCAAAACCCCTTCACAGCAAACAGTTCCCCATTCAAACGGTCATCAATATACAGAGAACATGCGACCCCCAAACCCCTGAAAAAATTTGTCGGACCCAAACCCACAGTCTGGTAAACAAACGGAGAATTTTTCCAACCAAAAGGAAGCGTAACTCCAACGAGCCACCACCCCAGCCACTCAATACCAAAAAACTGCTGAGAACTAGTAGAAAGCAAAATATGGTCATAACCAGACTTGTCATCAATCTTACTCATGTAGGAGTTGGGATACACGAAGCGAGGCACCCCAACCAGCGTTTCCAGTGAAAAGGGAGTGTCTGCCATCCACAAATTTAAAAACCGGGCATCAATGCATAACCTTGGCTTTTGCGGTTCAATCGTCATAGGAAGGACGAGATGGGGCGGCGGCACTTCAGCCACTTTACCCCAAACACGGATCGCCCCTGTTTCAATACGCTGTAAAATTGTTTCCGTAACAAACTTCGAAAACTGTTTGCAGGAGTAGTGATTCTTGAAAATCATAGTAGGGGGTTCCGCACTGTCATACTTTATGCCCATAAAAGCTCCCTTAAAGGGCTTCATGAACTTCTTGACATCCACCCCATGCTCCAACCATTCCAAGACATCCTTCGCAGGTTCGTACCCGGCCAAAATGTTTTCCCAGAGTTCAATTCGAGTACGAAGTTGACCCGAACGAAAGGAGTCCGGATCACGAAACAACAGATGGGAGTTTCCCCCGCAACAATGCCTTGAACATGGGTTAAACAAGCGTCTTCTGAAGTCATTTTCTCCGAACTCGGATTACCCTCCCAAGACAACCATCGGATTTTGCCATGCTTGCTTCTTTCCTCCGCCTCTAACGGCATAAAGGTCATCGTATCTCCCTTGAGACGTTTTGACTTAGGCTAGAACCAAAGCACCAAAAAAAAAAAAAAAAGAGAATCAAAAGGACGTACTTAAATGGAGACTGCAAATCCGAGTTCGGAGGAAATGACCACCGTAGCCCGAGTAATCGGGCTCAAGGGCATGCCTAAAGGCAAAACGCTTGTGGGGTCATTCTCCCAACCTCGAGACCACAGACTAAAGGAAAAAAAATAAAACATCACATATTTAATAGTGTCTTTACACTTTATTATTGTCAATACAAATATCAAGACAATCCCGATTTCCATTCCAGAACGGGAAAACTTCCAATGATTTCACAATCTTAACATTTATCTGGGCAAGAGCGCGAAATATGACCCGCCTTTCCACACACCCAGCACTTTCTCGCCGACGGCGGCCTGGGGCTGTAATTGGAGCCACGCCTTTGGTATGGAGCTGGAGGCCTACGCGTCCGTCCAGTGAACGAAGGTTGACTTACTGCCGCGTGCGGCTTAGTTGCCTTGGAAATAACCTTTGCCACCTCGGCCTCATCCTTAGACGTCACCAACTTTATTAACACCTGTTGAAGGCACGGGTTGCCTAATAAAGGACGGCACTGCCTCAGCACTACTTCAAATCGTAAAGCTCTTTCATCCTTTCTTTCCTTGGTGACATTGACCACTTCATCCAGGGCGGCGATCGCCGCATATGGATCAAAAAGAGCAGCTGGGCGCGAGATCACCATTTGGAGAGTAGACAGCGCGCACTCGATTGCCGATGAATCGATTTTCTTCTTCCACTCATCCAACTCCTTCTTGAGTAAACTGACCGTTGTGTTCGGAACCTAACAAAAGGAGAAAACGCCATATAACTCCTTGATATCCTTAAGCCAGTCCCTACTTTACACTGAGACTGTATCCTTCGAAATCACATATCCTCTTCCTTTAAATTTATTATTTCATACCCTGATGCAACTCCAAATTCCCAACATAAAATTACAACGAACCTTCGCATCAGTTCTCACAACCCGTAAAATAAAGCACACGGCCACCAAGTGACCTAGCGAAATAACCTCCTCTCCTCCACGAGGTCTGGTTGAAAAGGATCTAACGCCTTCTATTTCCGCGAACAGACCAGACGCCCTGTTCATCGGTCCTCGACCGTTTTCTTTTGTTTTCTTTTTTTTTTATTACTTTCTATCGCGCCACCTCGTGGCTCAGAGCATACCCACTGCTCAAATGGTCCTCGACCATTTTTTTCCCTTTTTTTTTTTTTTTTTTTCCATGCCACCTCGTGGCTCAAAGCAGACACACTGCTCAATCGGTCCTCGACCATTTTCCTTCCTTTTTTTTTTTTTTTTTCACGCCACCTCGTGGCTGAGAGCAAACACGCTGCCCAATCGGTCCTCGACCGTTTTTTCCTTTATTACGCCACCTCGTGGCTCAGAGCAGACAT
>NC_090872.1:3993114-3995614 GCF_036669935.1 Montipora foliosa | reverse complement strand
TCGTTTTTTTAAAGAACTGTTAGCGTTTAACGCTTCGGAGAAAGCGAAGAAAGCGTTGAAACAGATTTCTCTTCCGTATAATAAAATAACGGCATAGACAGTTCAACGATTTGCATCACCATTTAAACGCTAAAGTAATCCACTCATCCAGAATCCGATGAGAACACAGGTTTGAGCGATGATTCGTCGCTTCGCGTGCCTTTGCTGGTGTTGTATTTTTCGAAGTCGAGCCACTCCAATTTCAACAAGACGGAAACAGTTTGTGTTTCTCTGAAAACCAAAAATTTTGATGAGGGATTATTCAATGGGAACACTGAGTTTAACTATCGTTTCCTTGAGTTTTTGGAACCTTGAACTACGAGGGAACAAAGCGCCGCCGCACAATATAATTATTTTGCATAAACATTACTGAAATTAAAAAAAGTTCATGGTTACACGAGACATCGCAAGTTGCCTTACCGAAATAACCACAAACTCAGTTTCCCACGAATGAAGCTCAGCAAATTTAACCCACGAAAAAAAAAAAAAAAGGTAGAAGAAAAATGGCTTTGCGACGCGAAGGCGGTTGTTTCCGCTGTGAAAGAACACCGGTAACAAAAAACTTGCGTTGTGGAACATTCTTTTCACCAAATTCTTCATAATGTCACTCTCTGGCTTTCGGATGAGTGCTTTAAATTACCTTGTGTAGATAACATTGGACTGAGAAAAATGCCTCAGTTTATTTTCACGAAAACAATAAAATTCCAGTTTATTAGATGACTGAAGCACGCAATACAATGTACCATTTCAAGTGTATTTGTGAGCAAACTTTTAACAAAGACTTCCGAAGAAACTTTTAAACGAAAAACAAAGAAACGAAACCTTGGCAAAGCAAAGCGGAACTTGTTTGGTGACTTAACGCGCATTCGTAATTGTAGAATAACAGTAAAGTAATATAACGCCTTCGTTGAAAAAAAGATATCAATAATTTACTTGATCATAATGTCAAGTCAAAGTGTAGATTTTGTCAATTTTAATTTCACATCGGCAGATGGCGGATAGTTTATTTTGTGCACCCCTATCCGTCTGTCCCAAAGTATTTTTCAGGACCAAGTCACTCTTATAATCCCACTTAAGGCGCGCGCGATTTCTCATTAAACATACACGTTCGTAACGTGAACGATACAGCATTCAGTGGGGGTTCAATGCAGTTAGATAGTGCGAGACTGAACCCCTTAAGGATTCTAGTTTTTAGCCGATCCCACATTGAATCGTCAGCGGAAAATAAAAAAAAAAGTGGAAATCTATCAAGGGTAAAATTAGATGTAGGTGTGGAGTTACGAAACACGTAAACCAACACAGGGGAGAGAAAATTAACTAATAACTTGTCATAAATCCTTTCTTCAAACTAGTATTCTTAATAGCCTAAAACCTTTGTTGTTTGAGTTGTAACCATTACAAGTATTCATATTTTGATATAAATGTTGATATGAACGTGGGAGTCTCGATCCTGCGCTTTGCGTGACTCAGGCAGCGATTGCTCACCAAGCATCATCTTCACTGTCGAAATTGAAGATACTTTGCAAATTGTGTACGATCAAATAACTTTCAAACCCTGATGAAACGCGACCATTAAAGAAACTATTTTGTCTGCACTATTGGGATGGTGATAAGAGGAAAAGAATTCGTTAAAATGACCTTAATTTTCGCTTTTGATGAAAAATTCTATCATGACGGGGTACAAATTCGAACTGTCCTCCATCCAGTCGGATTATGATACCCTGTTCACCTAGTTTCACTCGGCCTTGTGGACTGCGTACTTTGTCTCAGCTGGCAAAAGGTCAGAGTATCGTTCTTAACAAGGTGGTACAAGTTGAAAAAGATCTCGACGCTTCAACAAAGAATGAAATTACGCACGACATGGGTGAATGAATATGTAAATTTACCCCAGTTTTAATGGGACAGGCAACCTTGGCAGTCTTCCTTGACTTAGATTATTCTAAGACCCTTACTTAGCTCTTTTAAGATTCTAGATATTTATTTTTCACCACCTGTCTTGTTTATACAATGGACTTTCCGTTCTTGAGCTCCATAAGAGTGTATTTTATTTAAAGATCCACTTAAACGCTATTCGCGTTACGATGACTTTCGACGTCTTACAGGTAAACTAAATATTATACTGTGTCCAACGAATGCCCCTGAAACACACCAAAAATGCGCGCATGTAACTCTACCCACAAAGATACTACTTAGCAAGGGAGTGTCAGGAAAGACTTTTCCCGACACGGAAAAGAAAAAAAAAAAGGTATTATTTTACTAACTGGATTGCCAATGGCAACCCAATAACAAATGACAACTTTGCATAACGCAAGTTGATTCAAGAAAGCATCAAAACTAAGGAGGCGTTCTGCATTACAAGGAAGTAAAAGCATGAGGTAATGTTTTACACTTTCTTTATTACACTTCCAAAGGAGAATTTTACAGGGCTTCAGTTGACAGTTGATAGCCGTTGGAAATTCAA
>NC_090872.1:3980614-3988114 GCF_036669935.1 Montipora foliosa | reverse complement strand
GTCGCCGAACCGCTTAGAATCCTTACAAGAAGGGATCAACATTTCATGTGGGGAGACGCCCAAGAGAAATCCTTCCAGAAGTTGAAAGATCTGCTAACCCAAGCAGATACACTCGCCTACTTCAAGAACGAATGCAGAACGCGAATAGTAGCCGATGCGGGTCCCACAGGTATTGGAGCTGTTCTCACTCAGCTACAAGATGGCATGTGGAGGGTGATCTCCTATGCATCGCGAAATCTTACCGACGTGGAAAGGCGCTATTCCCAGACAGAAAAGGAAGGTCTTGCGTTGGTATGGGCTTGCGAGAGGTTCAAGCTGTATGTTTATGGTCGAGAATTTGAGCTAGAGACCGATCATAAACCTCTAAAGCACATCTATAATACATCCTCTAAACCGTCCGCACGAATAGAGCGATGGGTCCTTCGCTTGCAGGGATACAATTTCAAAGTGATTTACCGTCCTGGTAAGACCAACATCGCTGACGCCCTTTCAAGGATGAATTCTATGGATCAGAAAGATCCCAGTGGCGAGGGGGCTGACTTTGTTAGAGTTATTTTACAAGAAAGTACGCCAATGGCTATGACTGCAAGAGAAGTTGAAAGAGAATCAGAAAAAGATCCTGAACTGTGTAGTATTAGATACTACATACAAAGTGGTGACTGGTCTCAATGCAAAATGCCTCATTACCTGAGTGTGAAGAATGAACTTTGCACAATAGGGAAGTTAGTCATGCGCGGAACAAGGATCGTCATCCCTCAGAGTCTCAGAAGTGAAGTACTGCGTTTAGCACATGAGGGGCATCAAGGTATTATGAAGATTAAAACCCAGTTGAGAACGAAAGTTTGGTGGCCCAAAATAGACTTTGATGCGGAGAAAGTTTGCAGAAGCTGCCCGGGATGCCAAGTAGTGGGAGAATTTTGTCCACCTGAACCAATGCAGCGCGTAGAACCACCGTCCGGACCATGGCAAGATGTAGCCCTCGATGTCTTAGGTCCATTTCCTTCTGGAGAAAACCTACTTGTAGTCGTGGATTACTACAGCCGTTTCTTTGAAGTAGTTGTCATGCGCACAACCACCTCTCAAAAGATGATTGAGGCGCTAACGCCCATATTTACACGGTATGGCTACCCATTCAGTCCTAAGTCGGACAATGCTCCTCAATTTGTATCCGAAGAATTTGAAGCTTTTCTAACTGACCATGGGATTGAACATCGAAAATCCCCACCCCTCTGGCCCCAAGCAAATGGGGAAGTAGAGCGCCAGAACCGAACATTGTTGAAGTCACTCAAAATAGCTGAAGTAGAAGGAAAAAAGTGGAAAGAAGAATTGAACAAATTCCTGTTAGCATACAGAACAACCCCCCACAGCAGTACAGGAGCAACCCCAGCATTTCTAATGTTTGGAAGAGAACTTAAAACCAAGTTACCCGAACTACGTCCGAATAAGAGTGTTCGGGATGAAGGCATTAGAGATCGCGACTGGAATCAGAAGCTTGCAGGCAAAGTGTATGCTGACAAACGGCGACACGCTCTTGATAACTCTATCACTCCTGGAGATAAAGTCCTTGTCAAGAACAGCAAGTCATCCGGAAAGTTAACTCCCAACTTTGACACCGAGCCTTACACTGTTCAGACAAAAGAGGGACAAGAACTAACCTTGAAATCCGCCGAAGGTGTAGTACACCGGAGAAATAGTTCATTTGTTAAACCTTATAAAACCCCAGAGAAGCCGGAGGACTTTGTGGGAGCTGAAACCCCAGCGAGTCCGGTGATCTCACCCCTGCCTGTAGGTACCTCAGAAACCTCAGCCACCACAGAGCCACGGAGAAGGCCAAACCGAACTATACGGATGCCAGCCAAGTTTAAAGACTTTGTTCTGGAAAAGTGAATAGTTTTAAAAGACTGTTGAGACTGTTAGGAAAAAGAGTTTTGCGATTGTTGAGATTGTTTATGAATCTCGGGACAATAGACTGTGTTAAGCACTTTGAACATTTTTATTGTTTGTTATAAGTTGAGTTCTGTTTTCACTAAGGAAGGGAATGTAGTGTTTAGCTTAAGAGACATTTGGTGATTACTACATGATGTATTACAAGTGAAGAAGCATGGCGTGTTTGAGAATTAAAGTGTGTTGTACTTAACACTGACGAATCTGTTTATATCTCGGCCATCACTACATTGGGTAGTCAGTTCATTTGAGCTGTTGTTATCTGAAGGCAGATTATAAAATCAATCCTCAGTACTTGAAAAAATATATAACATTAAGTTATTCTGTCTTTCTTGGGTATATAGACAGTTCATACGAGCTGTTGTAATCTGAAGACAGGATATAAAATCAGTGCTTTTATGTAACGAAAAATAATATTAAGTTATTCTGTCTTTCTTGGGTAGTCAGTTCATTCGAGCTGTTGTTATCTGAAGGCAGAATATAAAACCAATCCTCAGTATTAGCAAATTATTATTATTATTATTATTATTATTATTATTATTATTATTATTATTATTATTATTATTGAGTTATTCTGTCTTTCTTGGGTAGTCAGTTCATTCGAGCTATTGTTATCTGAAGGCAGAATATAAAATCAGTCCTTTACTAAAATAACTCAGCATTATTCAATACTTTTTGGGTAGAATCTAAGTTCATCTGTATCTTTTTCTTTCCTTTGATTTTTCAGATTTGTAGCCATTGCAAAAAAAAAAAAAGTAAATAAACAAACATTTGGAATGTCTTTGTATAAAGTAGTGTAGCATTATTCAGTGCTGTCGCCAAATTACCATTTGTCTTGTTGTAAGAAATGTGTCATTATCGATCGCACAGCGCTGAAATTTCATTAAATATTCTTTGAATGGTTGTTTGCCATCAAAATCTTCGGGAAGCTTAACCGGCTTTTTAATTTTTCGATCAGCCGCAGCTGACTTCCTAGATGACTTATATAAAGGCTTGGCAAGACATCGTTGCTATGAAACGGATTTGAAGATCGTACAATTCAAGTGGTGTGGGATCATTGTCTACAATCGGCTTGTTTTAAGCAGTTAAAATAAATCTTTATGTCGCGTTCTTTGTTTCATCCAGTAGTTATGAAGCATTTTCGTTTTTCTCTATTGTAACTTGACATTTTTTGTCAAGTGCCCCTTTCACCTTTCCCAATGGTAAACCCATGGCGTTTGTTTCGTGCAAACAACGAAATCTGGATATCTGAACTCTGGCATCCTATCTTGCGAAATCGTCTCCACTGGTTTCATTTTTCTGTTCTTTGAAGACGAAGATAATGGCAAGAAACAAGCGGAAGAATATTAAAGACAGAGAAAAACTTAAAGGGATTCGGATTGAAGCAAGGAAACGTTGGAGGAAAAAGAAAGCGAAAGCCGAAGATCTCAAGTAGGCCATAGAACGTACTTTCGAGCCAGAAGCTAGACCCAAGGTTGTTATTGCAGCCGAATTACCCAAAGCAGGAGCAGGGTTTGCCGCTGAGTCAGAACCGGCCAAACGTTGTGTGCCAAGGAAAAACCAGGTTGCCGTGGATGTTTCGTCAAAATCCAAGAGCACAAAATTAAGGGAGTCCCGCACCCCAACATCTGTTCCAAGAGAAGAAATTCATCCCTCTGAGGTTGCCAAATGAACGAAATTTTTGGGATGCGGTTCGTTTGGCACATGTTACTTGGCGTATTACAGAGAGATCCCAGTAGCCGTGGAAGAATTTAGGCTTCGAAAATCAAGGTCACCGGATGAAATCCAAAAGGACGTTGTTAGAGAAGCGCAGATGATCGGTCTTCTTGGACCGGTGGCCACCGGGGTCTCCCTTTACTGTTTGGGGTTATCACGAAATCTATGCCGCTAAGGCTGATAACTCAGTTCCATGGCGAGAGTGACTCCTGCACTACTTTATACCAGGAGATCAAAAGAAAAAAACTTGATAAGACGTCTTGGCATGAAATTCTAAAAATTTTCATTAAAGCCCTTAACCACATGCATGACGCCGATGTCATTCATAACGACCTTAAATCGAACAACGTTGTCCTAGAAAAACGTGAAAAAGAATGGAATCCTGTCGTCATTGATTTTGGGAAAGCGCGACATATTTCCAACCCCAAACCTGTGATGGACTTGTCAATTTTCGCACAAGAAGAGTACCGACGGTCATACTCACACATCGCGCCGGAAATTATTAGTGGAAAAGGGCAACAGAGTAAAGCGTCTGATGTCTTTTCTTTCGTGAATCAGCGCTTTCATTGAATATAGCAAAGAAATTAACCTCCGAGGATCCAGCAAAGCGCCCATGATTAAATGACTTTGCCGATGTATTAGACACGCTTGACTGATGCTGATTTCAAGAAATGCCATGTTACGCGTTCGTTTTCTGTCCACTTTTGATTGAAACGACTCAGTCGCGATGAGTCTTTCGTGGAAGGGATTTGCTGTGTAGTTTCCTGTTATGCAAATTGTAACCTTGCTTTTTCCGTACAAATGACATTATTTCAATCCGTCCTTGTGCATTGTGAAACAGCTTATTGGTGCGTATAAAAGAGAAGAACTTTATTACGTGTCTAGTCGTTCTAGCGCTGGGGGACTAATTGGGGACACTGTAAACTGAAATTAACAATTAACGCAAATCAAGTCAAATGTTGGTTTTTGAGCGACATATGACGCTAAGTCTGGGAATCGACCCCGGGTCATATTGGTGGGAGGCGAGTGCTCTCACCACTGCGCCATTCCAGCACCCCCAAGAGATAGTTTAGTGCAGAAAGAATGACAAAAAGTTGAAACGAACTTCAATATAATTATGTAGGTATATTTTATAATTGTGGGTTCGTATTGTTGAAATCGGCGCTCACCAGAAATGCTTGATTCGAGTTGCTTTCTTGTAAAGACCCAGAGTATTCCCCCCTAGATTGCTGTCTTTTATGGCATTATTGTCTATTTCTTACAATAAAGGTGTTGTGATTTGTGTAATGCTCTGCACTTCGATTTTAAACTGACCAAACGGAAGGACGCTCAATCTTAAAAAATAATAATAATAAATAAATAAAATTAATTAAATATGGCTGGCCAGGAAGTAGTCCTCGCATGTCCCAGATAAATAGAATCCTGGCGTTGTGGTTTCATCACTTCCGCTTCGTGTGCCCATGGAAATTTGTCAAAGCAGAATTGTCACCAAACATCTCAGTAACTAATTATATCAGTGATGTTCCTGGACAGGAGAACGTGACAAATGCGTTCTTATTTTACAAGGCTTATCTAGCTGACGGTAGATTCAGGGTGCGTTCCTTTGGGATGATCCAAAAAAGGATCACTGATCCAATATCACTCGGATCACGGTGCATCAAAGGAACCGATTAATCCACTCTAGGAAATGATTTTTCGGTTTCTTTGCTGCACCATGATCCAAGTGATCTTGGAACCGTGATCCTTTTTCGGATCATAACATTTTAAGCACCTTAAAGCTCTTTAGTATAATTATCATTTCGTAAATATTATTGAGTGCTTTCCTTTCCTCCTTGCTGAGAATTTGCTTTGTTTAGTGTAATTGTAGGAGTAAACGTATCTATAGGAAACATTCTCTAGATGGCATTTTAATCTATCTTTGTCTTCATCAGTTAACGTATGTCCCAATTTGAAAAGGTCACGGTAAAGCAATTCAAACGAACATTTGATATCTAGAGGGTTTACTGATTTAATTTGATTTGCACACTTACCTACAGCTGTTTACGCTTCTACTCTGTCTCAAGTTAAGAAGCTATTACTCCAAAACGGTTACACAGGACGCATTATTTCTTACCATAAGAATGATGTCGTAAGAAAACATCATTTATTTATTTATTAAACTTCGCCTCCTAAATTAACTATTAACAAAACATGACGACGTAAACAAAAAATAAACAAATACTGGGTAAGGCAGGGTGACCACAACAGCTGACGCCAATTACTGTGGGCCCAAGATTAACAAAGTTCTAAACACTCGAATAAAATAGTAAAATGTAGAAAACTAATAACAACACGAAATAGGCTCTGAAAGGTTGCAGGGCGTATTACATTTTAAGCAGACAGATTTTCAGGTTTTAGGGTCCTCAACATCGAAGCGCGAGATAAGTGCATCTTTGTAGTATGAGGAGAGCAGAGATTTAAATTGGTTTCGAGTTACATGGTCATATCTTAACTGCAGGGGGAGAGCGTTCCAGATTCTAGAAGTTCTTACAAAAAAAGAGTGCTGATAAGTAGAAGTGCGGCATCTCTTTGGTCTGAAAGATTTTGCATTGCTAGCGCTTGCTCTAGTGACCCTTATGGGAACAATGCGTTCAGGGAGCACGTCATGTGATACACAAACAATACCATTGGTGGCCTTAAAGAAAAAGACCAAGTCCAAAAACTCATGCCAATAACAGATAGGTAGAATATCAATTGACAAGAGCCTGTCTCTATAGCTTTCCTCACATAGGAAGGGTAGATCTAAAATAAACTTTGAGGCGCGTCGCTGGACGCGTTCGATGCGTCTTATGAGGTCTATCATGAACCATGTTTCACATCCTATTTCTTCAGTTCCTAAAAGAAATGTCATACTTGTTTTACCCGATTTAGGTGTTCAAAGTGAAGTTATCACGCGGTCTCTCAAATCTTGTATTAGTAAGTTCTATGGTTATGTTAACACCCGACGATTCAAGTCCTTTTCCCCTACAATCTCAAAAATCCAACGTTGTGTGCAAATCCTGTTGTTGGGATTGCAACTACTTTTACTTTGGTCAAACGAAACATCGTTTGCATGACCTGAAAACGGACCATTTAAGAGCCGTTACAGGTAATATTTACGCTTCCGCTGTTGCTGATCATACAATCAAAACCGGTCACAACATCAAGTGGGACCATTTTTAAGTCTTGGCAAATAGAATATCTGATTCACATTTTAAAATTAAAAAAGAAAAAGAAAAAAAAAAAACCTTACTAATACGCGAACTTAAACCAACGTTAAACGAAAACGTTAGCTGTGGGAAACTCTGGCCTTATTACCCAATTATAAAACAAGCCGGTTTTCACAGCTGATATTACATTCATTTGTCAAGAGCGTTGTTCTGAATATAGTTACTAGTCTCTTTCAAAGTTTTACACTGTCATATATACTTTTTTAAAAATTACGAGGGTCTCTCGAGCCAACAGCGCATCCCTGCCTCCCCCCCAGGAGGATCACAAATGGGATGCGCTGTTGGCTCGAGAGACCCTCGTAACTTGTATACAAATTTACCTCTTCTCTCTCGTCCGCCTGTGAATCATCGTTCTGGTTGATCCAGCGTCATCTAGTTGGGGAAAAACATGGGCCCGGGATGACCACGTAATTCCCATTCGCTATCCAGATTGGCCATGTAGCCAGTTTAGCCAGCTCTGATGGTGTAGAGGTGATCACACCCAACCGGTAATCAGGGGGATGTGGGTTTAAATCCGGCCCAGGGCATAAAAAGATTTTCTCCCAATGAAAAATGTCATTCAGGGGTTGTCCGTCCTTGGTCCTTTCAAACT
>NC_090872.1:3970614-3975614 GCF_036669935.1 Montipora foliosa | reverse complement strand
GAAAACACAATTAGGTTTATACACAAAGGCGTTCTAATGTCTCTCACGGAAATTTTCGTTCGTGTGCTGGCCTCGTAAACGATTTAATTCATACCTGGACAAAATAGGATATATTTTTTATTCGGGATTAATCCATCTGGGTTAATTAACTAGAGAAGCTAAAAGAATTCTGTTGACAAGTGCTTCTAGTACGTGTTGTCGTGCAACTGCTGTACTCCTGGTCTTTAGTGTATATTAGTAAATAAAGGTTGTAACGCTAAACTAAGGTTAGGTCGAATGTTGTTGTACTGTCGAGACACAACCCTGTAGTTCCATTCTTATTGTTGTAGAAATTCCGATACCGTACTAATCCATTAATCCCGTATTGACGTTATTAGTTTAGGGCTTGGATTAGCCAGGTACATTAATTAATATTGTTAATCCCTTGTTTATTTCGGTTGGTTTAGTCTTTGTTACTTTAAGTTTATTAATTGAGAAGTCACGTTCCGTCCAGAAGATTTAGGGTAGTGATCCTGTCAAGCAACCACTGTGATTGGTCTTAGATGAACTAGTTCATGGCCTAGCGGTACTGCAATTTTTAAGTCATCAACATGGACCATGTTTCGTGCAGCCGTAGGTACACCTTCGTAGTTCATGTTAATCACCCCTTTTGTAGTTGACGTCATCACGTTCTAAGCCTCTAATCCTGTGACCAATCGCAATGCGTTGCCTGGACCAGGAGCGCTCTTTTGAACAACTACTTGTAGAGAACGTATCCCTAGGAACTGTTGTAAGAACTGAAGAGAAGATTAAAGGCAAGTGAGCAGTTAAGTGCTGTTTGAGTTCCTGCGTTCGACCGCAGAAGGTAAAAGGGAGCGCGAGCTAATCCCTGCCCGTGGCAAAAAGTTCCCTTCTTACAATGTATCCCTGAATCACTTTAATGTATTACAATGATTATTCTCAAGCAAACCATATTTCAATCTCCTAATCTGTCTCGAGGAAGCTGTTGTAATGCTACTCTTCCAGAGAGTACAGCATTCTTTGTTTCAATTGATTTCGATAACACTGGGAATTCATATGCCTCTGCTGTTGAACAACTTTTTCGTTCCGTCAAACTTCCATCTACAAGTATTTCACTGGATCCAAGGAAACTTGTCAAGCTTCAAATTCAAACAATACGTGAAAAGTGTCATCTTTATATACTAGTTCTCTGTATATCTGATCCTTGGAGCAGGTCTTTAAGGTTTACTCTCCTAATCGTACTCTTTTATGTACAAAGTTGGTCGGTAGAACATAAAGAAGTTCTGTAACCTTGTACAAAATGATTTGAACAGACCTTCGTACTCACTGAAACGTTGAACATTAAGAGTTATAGCTAGCCAACGACAAAACCTTTTTTTTAATTCCTGGAAGAGTAAAATCTTAATATTTCAACGTGAGGAAGAATATTCTGCTTTTCTGGGTACTTTCGATCTTGGTCACAAACCCACACAGCACAATGATCGCCACCAAGCATATTTGCAATATTATTTGAATTGCTAAGTTTAGAAACAGGCCAAAAGCTAGCCCGCTATACACATGTAAATACAACTGAAACGGCTTTATTGAGTTATTTCCTCCAGATTTATACCTGATTTTTTAATATTTCATGACCATTTTACAATAAACCTTATAACATTACGCAAGCAAGGAGGTTAATCAGCAAATTTTATCTCATATTTTACGGTTATTCAAACAAAAACTTACACTTGCCAAGTATAAACATTGCCTAGATCGATTTCTGAATAAACTGTGTCAAAAAAATTGTTGATCTCTCTCCAAAATCTTTTTTTGGACGCCGAAATAAGTTACCGCTATACAGTTTCTTACAGCGACTTACAATGTTTGCCCCTCGCGATCCCAGAACCCTTTGCGTATAAAGCAGGGATCCGATTACTGGCAACTCATTCATTGAGGAATAACCATACTTTAAGCCTTGTTTTTTTCTACAGTCAGCGACAAAATTGCTTTCACATTGACCTTTTCAACCCCCTATTCCATCATAAGCTGTAATTCTTAAGGTGACTGAACACAGGTTTAAACACTTACATGTATACTGGCATTTCTGCCATATTTATGCAGTTGGAAGATCAAACTTGATCCCTAATGTGCTACCACGAAAGTTTATATTTTTGACAGTCAATGTGCTATGAAGACCCTTAGCTTGGTAACGCATCTACAATCGGCGTCAAAATGAGTTGACACATTGTGTCTGTACAAAAGATTTTATGCGTAAAATAACAGGGCTATTTGTGCTACGCTTTAAATTTTCCACACAACCTTGTTTTGGGGAGGGGAGAACTGGGTACCCTAGCAAGGACAAAGAGTTAATTCATTAAAGCAAAATTTTACATTCTCCAATCACTAGTAGACAACCACACAATTCTAAATCCAAAATAATTTTACCTCTTATTTTGATATCGACAGACGAAGACGCAGAGCCTGCCTTGTTCAGTACTTTGCATGAGTATTTACCACTGTCAGAAACTTGAACTTTTTCAATAAGGAGGATGCTGCTGTCACCGTTTTCAGTGATGTTGGCTCTTTGAATCTTAGAAACGTTATTCTTTTCCCACGTGATTCGCCATGTAGCTTCATTGGCTTTGCGAGTCAATGTCAGTTTATCACCTTCCAGCATTGTGGGATATGGGTTTGGAGATATCTCAGCAGTGGGAAATTCTGAGATTAAAATGGCACAATTCAGTGAGATAAATATCATCACAAAGTTCCAGCTCATTGCTTAAAAAAATGAAATCAGTGTTAAGAAAGGAAAATTTGGACGACAATGCAAAGATAGTTCCGATAATTTAAACTTGACGAATTTTAATGAGATAAATAAGTTAATTTTTGAAAGCTGGTCACATTTTACTGCAGAATTTGAGGTTGAAAGCTTGGGATCAAAAGTATAAAAAAATATATATATATATTATATTGCAGCAGGAAACGACTTCTTTCTCGGCAAATCTAACCAATCGCTGGAAAAGTAAATTTAATATAGTTTCACCCTGCTCCACTCCTGCCTAGTGTCTTCTCCAGAAGTGATCTTAATCTTTTATACTACTCCTTTCGCACACTCACTAACTAGCGTCACCTCTTATCAATAAGGTGTAAATAGGCGTAAGGTAAAAGACCGCCATGATCACGTTTTGAAAGAGCGTGGGCGGAATTAAAGTGCCAAGCTTCCAATGAAAGGCGTTGATGGTACCGCCAGTTGGTGGTGATAATGTTTGAATTACATATTTCACCCAATTTCATGGCTGGTCTAGTAAGCATGTTTTTGGAAAGGAATACTGCTCTTTCGCGCTCCTTTCGCGTACCGCCAGTTGGTGGTGATAATGTTTGAATTACATATTTCACCCAATTTCATGGCTGGTCTAGTAAGCATGTTTTTGGAAAGGAATACTGCTCTTTCGCGCTCCTTTAAACGCACGCGAAACTGACGTTTGGTTTGTCCGATGTTATACTCGTGTTTGCAGTCATTGCAAGAACTAGTATACACAGAGTGCCTGACACCTGTTTACACCTCATTGATAAGAAATGGCGCTAACTCATATCATGTAAATTTCCATCTCCTGCGGAGGTAGGAGGTCATGTGATACTCTCTCCGTCCTTATACTTCCTAATAGTAACATTTTTCTTTTTCTGCTTTGTCCATATGCAAATATAAACTAAATACATTTTTCTCTGTCGTCCTTTACCTTTTGTTCCTTCAACTTTTCCTTCCATGACTACTCTTAGCATTTCATTGTGTCTCATCACATGCCCAAAATGTTCTATTTTCCTTCTCTGGATCGTACACAACAATCTGCGATTTTCACCAGCCATTTGCAAAACTCTCTCATTGGTGAGCGTCTTTTTCCAGCTATTGTTGACCATTTTTCTCCAACACCACATTTTGAAAGCCTGCAGACTTTTCACCAAGTCTGCGTGTAATGTCCGTTAACTAGTGGGCTTATAAAAGGAGTCACGTAACAGGTTTAGATCACCCCTGAGGAAAGCACTAGGCAGTCAAAACGTCGGGTCTTAAATCGTAACTTCTATAAGCTGCATTCCTTTTAAGCCGGAGTAGCGGGAAATCGACATGGCTGCCTTTTGAACTGTAATCTATCTCATTTGAAAGTAAATATACTCAATTCAAACCCTTTTGTTTTCAAAAGAACGCGGCACGTAATCTAAATCGTATACAAAACTCATAGCAAAAAAAGCAAACCTAATACATGAAGAGAACAATTGGAATATTCTTCACCAGCCTCGTTTTTAGCTATACACTTGTACCATCCCTCCATATTCTTTGCAGTCTTTGGTAACTGAAGAAGTGACTGGTTCGAAGTATTTAACTAAACCAAAGTGCAATATGATGTAATCGCTCTTAGTTAAAGGACGCTTACAGTGACTTTACAGTTGCAGTAAGTGTTACGTTATATGCTGCAGCACAGTTATAACTTCATTTGTAAGATCGTGATTAATTAAATGTACGTCTGTATGCATTTCTTGTTGTTGCTCAAACCATGACATTTCATGTAAAGTAGATTGATTTAATTATATATGTTACAATTCAAGACCATTTTAATTCAAATTACAGTTAAATATTCCAATGGTTACACAGTTTCTTTGGGTGCCTTGTGATTTATCTGACTTACCTATTACTTCAATCCAAATTTTACCGCTTACATTTCCTGCCCTGTTCCTTGCAACACATCCATATTGGCCAGCATCTTTGAAAGTCACATTAGTGATAACAAGAGTGTTGTTATTAGCAACTTGAGTTCCATTGTTAGTCCAGGTGACGTTTGGTTCTGGGTCTCCTCTCTCAATACATTTTAATTGTAATGTAGAGTGAAACAACACAAGCATAGAGTCTTTCTTAAGAGCAGCATCCAGCTTAGGAGGAGCTAGAGAAACAGATAAATATAGACATCACATTTGCTCAATCGTCAAGTGACATGTATGTGTTCAACTTGCACAATTTAAGAGGTTTTACC
>NC_090872.1:3963114-3965614 GCF_036669935.1 Montipora foliosa | reverse complement strand
AGATACTCTAGATGTAAATGATTGTTCTTCTACTATTTGACTATTGTAACGTTAAAACAAACATGTTGCGTTGCGCTTAAATAAATACTGTGACTCTGATAATGCAGTTCTGTTCAGACATACAGAATATGAAACATTCGAGACCGGACTAACTCGAACGAATTTTATTTGCAGAAGGCTATCGTTAAGTCAATAAAAACACATCAACAAACGTTTCAAACGTTTTACTGAATTAACAGAGAACGCTTATCACAATGTGATATTTGCGAGAGATAGTTCTCTTTAAACAAGGCTTAATCCGAAAAAAAGTTGTTTTGAAAGCGCACCCTATGTACAACAAAGATTATAGTTGTTAAGACGAGATTTTTTTGAATATCGAGCAATAAAGCGCGCCAGCGGCCAAAAATCCCATAAGAGCTTACGCGCATCTTACTTTCAGATCAGGACTTGTACCGTCGGCCATATTGTGTCGCGGTGGAAGAGCACATAGAAGTTGTGTTGAGTGCAAGCGATTAGCCAACCATTTTACACAGGTATTTTATTCAGTCACTTCGGAAAGATCCGTAAAGCTTTGAAAAACGTTTTGAAGCGGTGAATTTATCGTATTTAGTTTAACCTTCCTGCAAGGTTATAACCTGTACGCAAATTGTTCGAAAACTAGATGTCTGCCGTAAGATTTCGAGTTCTCCGACTCTGCTAAGAGATCCAGTCTAGAATTAGTGTGTCAAGACTTGCTTTTGGACTATCTTGAGATTGTAAACCTCGGATGAATTCTTATTATACTTCTATTAAAATAGTGTGAACAGTTCTTTTGTCATTGCCTTGTCTGTGACATGTGATCTGATATTCGAGTTAGAGGTAGTCAAGTTGACGTGGAAGCAGCTTCTGTTACTTGCGTTACGGTTCAGTGAGGTTTCCTACAGATCGTTTTCGGACTGCTGTTGTCGTTACAGCTCGGTGTACTCTATCCCTAGACCTTGCAAAAGGTAATTTTGTCCTTTTTTTTTTTTGAAAGGTATTGAGTATTCGTGGATAGGTTCCTTTAGAGTTGATTTTCAGCTTATCTCCCGCACACTTCTTTCGTAAAAAGGTTCGTGACACCCCCAGTGTTTAAGTGTTTCCTTTTCAGTTCCCCCTTTAAAATTACACATTAAGATTGTGTTCAGCTTAGCTTCAATTGTCAACTTTCAATTTCGATTGTTGAGTTGAATTTATCATAAAATTTGCCACAAATGTTTCATTTTCCAATTCACTAGAGTTAAGTGTAGCTTATGTCAAAGTTAAAAAAAAAAGTTATTGAAGGTTTGATCTTTGTGAAGAATTGAAAAAAAAAGAAAAAGAAAGAAACTAGTCCCAGCTGAGCCTCAGAGATTGTAAACAATGTCTTCATGAATACTTACTTGTAGTATATGTAAAAAACCTACAAGGAAGGAAGAATCTCGTCCCATAAATGATGTTAAAGGAAAAATGTCAAGCCTGTAGGAATACCACTATCCATTTCAGATGTTCAGCATCCAAATGTACAACTCCGCTGTACAAGCTAAAACATTTTAAGTCACTACCAAAGTCCACTTATGTCCAGGTTTGACCCTAATTAGATGCACGCCCAATTTTGACATCCAACACAAAGTGTCCCTTTAAGTCTAAATTTGCTACCTATTTTCAACAATAAGGTAAGGGTAAAGATCAGCGTTATTTTTAGCTTTGGGTAAATGCAGCAGCTAATCTTCACTTAAAGAGTAGCATTTGGGGGACACTTTGTGACATAAATTGTCTGTATTCTGAGACACAAGTGATGTTGAAGTTGGTGAGAAGAGCAAGGGGACACTTCGTGACGCTTATTGAAATCCGCGTGCATCTAATTAGGGTCAAACCTGGACATATCTCCCGAAGTCAGTAGATGATTTGTTCCCTGAAACTAAGAAAACTTTTTTGGCCCTCATAAGCAGTTTAAGGTGCTGTGGCACATGTTATGTAAGGTTGCACAGGCTGTCACCCAGTGTAAACAAAAGTGTTCCACAGCCCCTGTCTGCAAACAATTCTATTCAAAATCAAGCTGGTTGTGCCCCAGTGTCATATGAACTGACGTCAAAGCGAACTCAGCGGAGGATTTGAAACAAACTTTAAAACTGCGCAAGGTAAAAAGTGGCTGAACTTAAAACAGAAGTTGAAAACATGGGTGCCTCAAATGAACAGATCTGCCAGGAAATTCTTGAAGGCCAATTTGATGGGGTAAACTTTCCTTCTTTTAACTCACATGGTAAAATTCTACCATACATATTCTACCTTACTAGTTGGTTTTTCACTTTATTTGGATTGGTAATGAAAAGACGAACACAATTCAAGGATCTCCCAAGCCCGCGAAACTGAAAACATGGCATACTGTCATGCTTGTATAACAGGGTAAAAGTTACTACTGGTAACCCTGCAAAATACAGTAAAGACCCACACATAAGAACCTAGAATTTTCGAGGTCAGGCTGAGCAGGTTCTAATATTTT
>NC_090872.1:3945614-3958114 GCF_036669935.1 Montipora foliosa | reverse complement strand
ACCAAGGCCCAAGTGGTTGAAAGATTCAACCGCACTTTGAAACAACTTATGTGGCGTATGTTCACTACCAGCAGCTCGTACCATTATTTGGACCAACTGGACGATTTAGTCAATGGGAATTACAATCAAAGCGTCCACCGTAGCATCAAAATGAGACCAGCGGATGTCAACGAGAATAACGCATCAGAGGTCTGGAACAATTTGTATAGACATCTGTTCAAAAAGCCGACAAAGTATAAATTCAAAGTGGGAGATCAAGTCAAGATCAGTAAGCATAAACGCATCTTTGAAAAAGGTTACTTACCATCATGGACGGAGGAAACTTTCACTGTTGCTCAGAGACTTCCGCGCGACCCACCCGTGTATCGCCTAAAGGAAGCAGACGGTGACTGGATTCAAGGCACTTTTTACGAATTTGAGTTACAGAAAGTGATAGAAACGGAAAAACACCTGTTTCGTATTGAAACAATTTTAAAACGCAGGGGACGAGGAGCGAATAAGGAGGTGTTGGTACATTGAAAAGGTTGGCCAAAGAAATACGACAGTTGGATTCCGCATAACCAGATGGTCGCTTTACAACAAACATGATTCAAGATAGCGACTTTTACGTGACACTTCCCAGTAATGCAAGCAGTAATTTATTTCTAAACAATTCCAAGTCCTCCTTTCGCGTAGCGCTACCTCGACAAATCCATCTGAAACATGAAGAAGATTGGGAAGTAGGATTGCATCATATCGTGTATCCGCTCTCAATGTTTGACATTACAAATGACTGCAAACATTCTCACATCATGCTGGATCGTCGAGGTGACTCCACACCGTTTGTATTACCCGAGGGCAAGTATTATACAGCCTTAGATGTCACAGAAGGAATGTTACAATGCCTGAACATCGCTGACCCACCATCTAAGATTGAAATACAGTGGACGACGAATGGAATGTAACGTTAAACTCGCAAACTGAAGGACTTCTGATCACATTGTCTACAGCTCGTGCGTTGGGATGGATAACCGAAAACAACACTCTTACACCCAGCGTTTGTTTGAATGCTGCCCTCACCTTACAAAGAAAATATGGTCATGATTGGTTCATCTTACCAGCTGGCACATCCATCACATATCCGGGTATTTACATCTTTCCTCCTTCGCTGTCGCTTTGCTCGTGTAAGCAGCGACTGGTTCAAGTTCAAACCAATCTCGTGGAACCGTGGCAGATGGGTGACAAGCGCTTACCTCTCCTACATGAGATGGTACCCCTGGGCAGTTTTCGAGAAACACTCCTTGAAGAAAGAGAACATATTGTGTACCTACCTTTGCGGACAAAGATATTTCAGACCATTGAAATATATTTAACGAGTGGATACGGTCAAACGCCAGCATTTTTAGACGGTATCGTCAGCGTCGTTTTACATTTCCGCCGTCGATCAACATGACCAACAGTTTTTACATGGTGCTGACCAGTGATGCAAGTCTGACTCAGTATCCAGAAAACAAGGCGGCCGATTTTAAGATGCAGTTACCAAGTCAACTACACCTAAGTGAAGACTGGGAGGTGGCCATGACACGCATCATTTACCCTTACACCTGGCAAAACGTAGGTGAGAATCAATTGTCCTACACTTTGCTTTGTAAGACTGGCCCTGAACCCTGGAAATTGAACATCCCTGTACCAAGTGGCATTTACCGTACGGTCAAAGATGTCATTCACGGTATGACGAAGGGACTACACAATCGATTGAGAGACATTTATTTGAAGAGTGACAAGACCATTACGAGTCTGGAAGGAAACGAGTGTTTTTACATTTACAACTGTGTTTTCATCCGTGGCGATCAATGTAAGGGGAGACACAGGTCAATTGATACCATTTGCTTCTGGAGCCGTACGCGTGACCCTGCATTTTCGGCGTCGTGATATTCTATAACAACATGTTATTACCTATGAACCACCGATATTACCCATATGGACGACATGTTGTACCCTATAGGCAGCACGGTAAAGGAGGAGACATTAGTATCTACGGAGGAACAAACCCTTATGGTCAAGGGGGCAACGGCTTAGGTGGAATGTTTTGGTCCTTGTTCCGTTCAGCAACTCCCTTTCTCAAAACAACAGCAAAAAAAAGTGGGAAAACGAATGCTCGATACTGGATTGGAAACGGGAATGCAACTTGTCCAAGACGTGATCAATGGTCAACCTTTAAAGAAAGCTGCCAAGACAAGAGCGAAAGCTGCTGGAAAAAATTTACTCACAGGGGTCATTGATGACATTACACAGCAAGGTCGAGGAAAAAGAGTATATAAGCGCGCGGTACGTCAAAGCGGCGCAGTGAAGGACAGACCAAGAAAAGGAGAACACCTCGGTCAACGTTCAAGACTATTTTTGATTAAAGATGGCATCAGCACACCCTCTCTCAGCCCCTGGTGCGAATTCAAGTTTACAATTGTTTGATGTACTTGTGACAGATGTGTCCATTGTTAGCAGCAAATGGATCGATTATGAACCGGTTCAAACGGGAACTAATCCCATCGAGTTTGTCATCAAACCGTTAGCTGACTACATTGACATTAACAAGACAGAGCTGCGATTGGTAGTAAAGATTACCAAACAAGATGGATCGCCCACAGGGGATGGTAAGAAGTACACTCTGGTCAACAACGCCCTTCATTCCATCATCAAACAGTTTACCATCAAGATCAACGAAACGCTGGTAACACTACAGTCAGACACTCAAGCATACAATGCTTACATCAAGACCTTATTGAACTTTACGGAACAAGCCAAGAAATCGTATTTAACCAAAGCTCTGTATTACAAAGACACTGCTGGACACATGAATGAAGTAGATAATACAGCAGAAAATAATGAGGGTCTGAATAGAAGAGCCACATTTACTAACAACGGCGCAGAAGTTGGGTTGGTCGGAGTACCTCTTTGTGACGTGTTTAATATTGACAAGTTGTTGCTTGACGGTTTGGAGATCAAAGTCAAAGTGGATCTGAACAACGATGCTTTTGGTCTCATGGCTGGGGAGACTCCAAACAACTGCAAACTAAAGATCATGTCTAGTACGCTTCGCATACGCACAGTGCGTGTTGCAGACAGTGTGAAACTAGAACATGTGCAGATCATGCAAGGTCACAAACGGAGCGCACCGCTACCAGCCATCTATACCCTAACCAGAACCCCTACGCAGGCAGGGATCATCCCTCAAGGAGTCTCAAATCACACTGAGACAGATCTATTCCACGGTTTCATTCCTCAGTGCATCATTTTTGGGCTCGTGCGGAACGATGCCTTCAACGGAAACCTTGCAAGATATCCTTTCAACTTTGAGCTGTTTGACCTGCAAGACATTCGGCTGACTGTGAATGGAGAAGAAATGCCTTATTCTGCGCTGGATCTGACGGGTGGACAAAAGATCGATGGTTACAACACGCTGTTTTCAGGAAGTGGAGACATGAATTGTGGGCACGGGCTTGACATTGATAGAGTGGATTGGGAAAACGGATACGGTTTGTTCCGTTTTGATTTGACACCGGCAGGAAGTGGACATCCCGATCATCTGATAATGGGGTATCAGAAAGACAGGTAACGTGAAGAACGGGTAACATGAACCTGTACCTGAAATTTGGAACTCAAACGAACTCAGTTCTGAATTTAATTGTGTACGCAGAATTTCAGAATCAGTTGGAAATTGATCGCAATCGTCGCTTGGTCTACGATTTGTCACAAGGCTCTTAGTTCATGGTCATGCATCCGACGCAAGAACTATGGCAAGCCTGTCCTTCTGACCCTGTGTTAGCACCTCTGATGCAAGGCATATTTCCAAGGGATAGGCTACCTGTCATCAACACCTACCCAGCCGGACTCATCATGAGCAACCTGGGACACATTGGGTGGCTATGTACTTTGAATCGCCTCGTGAAAGTGAATTCTTTGACAGCTACGGATTTCCTCCTGAAACTTACAAGATGGATACCTACATTCTACGGGAAGTTACCTATTAGAACGACAAACCACTGCAAGGACTGAACTCGGATGTTTGTGGAGATTATTGTTTGTTTTATCTCATTCGGCGAGCACGGAATGTTGATACGAACACTGTTCAAGCTAAATTTAAACGATATGATTCTCAGTGGAACGATGCACAAGTTGAACGGAGTGTACACGCTTATTTTAATTCAGTCATTTATCCTAAAGTTAATGATTGCTTTCAACAAGGTTGTAAGTCATTTCGCTGTGTCCATAAGCAATAAAATCATGTTGAAAAGTAAACAAAATGTTGCTGTTTTTGTGTGTATGTGCTAGTCAAAGGGGTGGGAATTCTATCTCGTGTACACAAACGGTCAATGGCAAGATTGTTTTAAGGAATTGGTAAAGGAAGTCACGTTTATGGAGGGTATTCCCGACGACATTTCCGCCTTATTTCCACCCCCTCATCGTCCTGGTCTGCTCGTGTTAGATGACCTCATGAGAAACTGTAGCGATGACGAGCGCATTTTGGATTTGTTCACCCAAGTGTCCCATCATTGTGACGTCACCTGCATTTATTTGACACAAAACCTTTTTCCCCCAGGAAAGTTTTCCCGGAGCATTTCTCTTAATGCTAATTACATCATTGCCTTTAACAATCCTCGAGATACTTTGGGGTTGAGGACACTGGCACAACAGGCGTTCTCTGGGCGCGTTCCGTTTGTGTGGTAGAGTTTTCAAGACGCTACATCACAACCATTTGGATACTTAATGATGGATTTACATCCACGAACCCTGGACATTCAACGATTGCGAACAAGGATCTTCCCAGAGTCACATTCATATCCCATTGTTTACGTTGATAAGAAAATCTATAAAACCGATGAACCCTTTCCAGTAGATTTCATTTAACGCCATGGCTTTGCAGTTGTTGCACCGCGAGGAGACAGTAAACAACCAAAGTGGTGGTGACATGACTTTGCGTTCTAGAAAGATTTCAAAAGCTACCGAGAGAAGAAAACAAGAACTCGTCAAGGCTTCCAAAGTTAATCCACATTTACCCTTTCTCTGCACTTGTTTTACAAGCAGAGGGAAACAGCGGAAAGAGATGATATCTCATGCTAGTAAGGGACAAATAGAAGCCATCAGTGAAGTCGCTCTTAATCTACTTAAAGGGAATATTATGGTTCCAAGTTCATCATTTAAACGCTTGAAACCGCACAAGGCGAAACTCCTGTATTTGACTCGCAAGACACCTAGTCTGAAGAAGAAAAAAGAAGTTCTCAATCAGCAAGGAGGATTCCTGCCAGCTCTCGCCTCTTTGATTGCACCGTTCGCTTTGAATTTATTGGGTAAAGTGCTAAAATGAAACACGTACAAAAAATGATGTTGGTTCCAGAGCATTTATTGCAAAGCCTTGAGACAGAACATCGCTTAACCTCACCTCCGCAACTCACGACCTTGACGCGCTTGGATCAAGACATGAAACATATCACGGATTCTACTTTGCCCGAGGATCAAAAAGTGGCCCTATTGGATCAACTATTACAAGGTACCAAGGTTTGTCAAAACAAATGAAGAGCGAAACAAAGACGAAACCTGCAGGGACAGCGACAACAACTCCAAATGGGCCCACTCCAAACCATTCTCCAATGATATCCGAGGTACAACCCAAAAAGACAGCACACAGGAAACTTCTAACCACACCCGTTGGTCCATCCAAAATTCCTGTCAGGATAGAAACACCACCTTCTGCTATCGAAAAGGACACAGATCCCTGGATCTTTGAAACGCCCCCAGATTCCACGGAGAAGAGAGTTATTAAAAGGTCCTACAGGGCGAGAACACCTATGGTTGCCCGATTAAGGAGTAATACAAAGTGGGAACCTTACTGAACAATAATGATGCAGCGAACTCAAATGAATTACATTTTTTTCATCTCTCATTTACGCGTGTGTTATTTATTGTTGCTCTAAACGTATTGAAATAGTGCATGCATAATAGAACACTAATGATGCAGCGAATGCAAGTGAATTACAACATTTTTTTTTCTTCTCTCATTTGCGCGTGTGTGATTTATTTTCGCTCAAAAAGCGTTGAAACAGTGCATGCATAATAGAACAATCATGATGCAGCGAATGCAAGTGAATTACAAAGAGAACTACTCTCACAAATATCACATTGTGATAAGCGTTCTCTGTTAGTCCCGTAAAACGCTTGAAATGTTTGTTGGTGTGTATTTATTGACTTAACAACTATAATCTTTGTTGTACATAGGGTGCGCTTTCAAAACAACTTTTTTTCGGATTAAGCCTTGTTTAAAGAGAACTATCTCTCGCAAATATCACATTGTGATAAGCGTTCTCTGTTAATTCAGTAAAACGTTTGAAACGTTTGTTGATGTGTTTTTATTGACTTAACGATAGCCTTCTGCAAATAAAATTCGTTCGAGTTAGTCCGGTCTCGAATGTTTCATATTCTGTATGTCTGAACAGAACTGCATTATCAGAGTCACAGTATTTATTTAAGCGCAACGCAACATGTTTGTTTTAACGTTACAATAGTCAAATAGTAGAAGAACAATCATTTACATCTAGAGTATCTTTTAATAAAGCGTTTGAAATGTATATTGTTGTTTGCTCACTGCGTCAAATATTGTGAAAAGTATTTTGAAATACGATATGAAACCAACTCCCGCTTCACCATACCACAGTATAAAACGCTTCTCAAAATCCAAAGGTTTTTTTCAAGCGTTTTTAGAAAAGGTTTTATTCAAATCTGTTGAGTAGGCTTTCTTTGTGTCTGTGCACTGAAGGATGTCTTTGTGTATTCTTACATAAAAAAGATTGCATTTACCCGTGTTTCATTCAAGCGCGAGGTTGAGAAAAAACTTTCCTTAAAAAAAGGTTGTAACAACGGAGTTCACGTTTGTTTAAAAAGCGTAAAAGAGTTGAGAATGCTCCTCTTTTCCACACAAAACAACTTTTTTTCTTCTATATTCTTCATTCTTCACGCTTCGATCGCCTCTACGCAAATTTAGTTTAAAAAAGAACAAAGCGTTTGTGGACTTGTCCAGGCGTGTAAAGCCTGTTTGACTCGCTTCAAAACAATAGGGTTCTCACTTCACTTTGTAGGTACGTGACCCCAAGCCCAGAAAGTTAATGTAAACTGACGTCATCGGTGTCTCATTGGCCCGTGATGACATCACCTTGACCTCATTGGCTCCCTGTATTTCCCATTGTTCTTTTCGCTGTATATTTGCGTTACCACCCGGATGGCTGGGTGGAAACAGAACACAGGCAAAGCAAACACATCTCGCTTACTTTCTCAACAAAAGAGACCTTCATGTACGTACGTGACTAGCATCTGATTAACCTAACCCTAATTTATGCGACGACCTGGGATGCACGTGTTGTTTCAAGTGTTAGGGTTACAGCTGCGCTGCTCACGTGTTGTTTCACGTGTTAGGGTTAGGTTACAACCGTTATTGCGTCTTGCCCCAACTTGCCCCTAAATTATGCACGCCCCCTTCTTTCACGTGTTAGGGTTAAAACCGACATTGCGCCATGCCCCAACATGCCCCTAATTTATGCACGCTCCCTTCTTTTGTCTTTTGATTGATGACGTCATTTGATGACTACCTGTTAAATCCGGTCTGAATGATCGCATACAACTACTCCCGACTAGTAACCAGGGGGACGCGGGTTCGATTCCCACTCACGGCACATATGTTTGTCATTCAAAAAGGATCAGTCAGTGGTAGTTCACTGCAACTGGCTAGTGACTACATCGTTGATATATATATATATATAGGTTGAATGAAACATGGAGTCAAAAGCAAACTACTCAGAGGTCCATGTTTAATGTAAAGAACAAACGTTTCGCCCTTCGGGCTTCCTCAGTGTTCACAATAAGCTAAAAACTAAAAAATACTTGGCAGGAACTGAGTCGGTTTTAAGATCTTATATATGTGAAGAAGTGACAGTGACGAAATAAACAGATTGCTTAATTACACGAAATTTACAAACAAGCGCTAATGAGTAGGTGACAAAACAGGCCAGCTTATAGACAGAAAAGCCACTTACACAATAGTAGATGAAGTGAACAATATAGAGTTAATTATGGGAGCTAACCATCACAGTAAAAAATTAAAAAGTATTATATCTAAAGTTATGAAGAATTTTTTTTGGAAAAATAATAAATGAAAATGGCTAAAAAATGGCTAAAAATGCATGGCTAAAAGATAAAACTTATTGGCTAAACCTAATTCTATTCTTAGAGTTGAACTCTGATCGTTTGTTAAGGCCGTGGGGATGGAGAGTACTCAACTGGGAGCACCAAAAAGCTTCCCTTGTGAGTAAACGCCTATCAATGTGATCTTCACATTCATTAACAATTTTTTCGATAACAATGAATTCAAAGTCAGACATCTGGTGTTCAACCCTATTGAAATGCACGGCTAATTCGCACGTAATCGTGTTAACTCTATATTGTTCACTTCATCTACTATTGTGTAAGTGGTTTTTCTGTCTATAAGCTGGCCTGTTTTGTCACCTACACATTAGCGCTTGTTTGTAAATTTCGTGTAATTAAGCAATCTGTTTATTTCGTCAATGTCACTTCTTCACATATATAAGATCTTGAAACCGACTCAGTTCCTGCCAAGTATTTTTTAGTTTTTAGCTTATTGTGAACACTGAGGAAGCCCGAAGGGCGAAACGTTTGTTCTTTACATTAAACATGGACCTGTGAGTAGTTTGCTTTTGACTCCATTTTTCATTCAACCTATTTATCACCACGTGAAGTTAAGGCATCGTGTATCCTTCTTTGGATCCTGCTCGCAAGTGGCATTCTTTGTTGGCGACGCAGCATTTTACATTCTACCGGCTATGTATATACATATACATATACATATACATATACATATACATATACATATACATATACATATATATATGGTACGCCAGCGAAGATCCAAGCTATATGGAGCTGCATTGAGAAGGACTGCTTCCGTACAGGAAATACAACTTGCTTTTCCTTTGAATTTGTCTCGTCAATTTTTTGATATTATTTTTGTTAGAAGAAAAACGCATTGTTCCTTCAGCGTGAAATACACATGGTTCGTGTCTCACCTTTCTGATGAGAAAACAAAAGACATATATACTTTGAAATTGCAACGTTTTTGAAAACGGGTGTAGAAGGAAGTTACAGGAAACTCAACACTGGACAACTTCTGGGGAAAACTGTAATTGCCCTGAGCGGGATTTGAACCCACGTCCCCCTGATCACTAGTCGGGTGTGATGACCACTACACTATCAGGACAACCATACTGGCAACATGGCTGATTAATCATTTAATGTGTGGCATTTCCGTGGGACTCCCTGAGGGCCAGTTTTTCTATGTGATAACGCTGGATCAACAAGTGATTCACAGGCGGACAAGGGTAATTAATGTAAAGAGAAAATTGAATAGAGTGTAATGTGAAGTGCATCGGACGCTTCTCCTCCAGTTTTAGAATTTATTATTAACTCTGATCTATATGTATTATCAACATGGCTTCGGCAGAACTATCTTCAGATCAATGCATCTAAGACACAGGCAATGGCTATAGGTCCAGTATCATATCGTTATAACTTCAGTGTGGATAACAATGAAGTGGACGTCAATGATACACTTAAAATCCTTGGTGTTACACTAGATCGTAAGCTCAATTTTGTCGCTTATGTGTCCGAACAAGTAAAAAAGGCGTGTGCAAAAGCCTCTGCGTTACGGAGGATTCGCAGGTTTATTCCTTTAGACGATGAAGCGTTATCCAACTTTAAGAGACAAAACTAGGTTAATCAACAACTGACATGTTTTTTATTCCTTCCCTCCCTAGTCCCTATTGCGCACGGCCTACACAGTCCAAAGTTCACGCTAACACAACATCTCCCCTTTTCAAGGTCACAAACAACTTTTTTTTTAAAATAACAAACAACTTAAGGTTCTCATCTCAGACAGCAAACAAAAATAAGAAACGGCGACTAGATCTTGTCTGAGATTTAAAACGAACATATAACGAATCTGAATCATGCAAGTCCTAAACTCTCCTTCAACCTAAGCGAAGGCTTGGTCAGTCTCTTTTGCCTTGTGGATATACAGGGTGAGGGAAGGGACTTCACAGGAGTTGGTGGCTTGTCTACAGTCACAGGTTCCTTGCTACTCGGCATCTCCGGTTTGTCTCCAGGAACTGGTGTGATGTGTGATCGATTCCGTCTCACTGTGCCTCTACCTGTCTCAACCGTGTAGGATCTTGGTGTTTCTGCTGCACTGGCAACTGTTCCCGTAACTGTTTCTGCGGTGTTCCTGTCATTAATGTACACCTGGGTGCCGGGTTGTAGTGGCTCTAGCGGAACAGATCTGTGACGCTGGTTGAAGTTGGTCCTCAATTTGTCCTTACTCTCTGCTTCTTTTTGACGCAACTTGTCGATGTCAGGCCAACTTGGGGCCAAATTTGTATGAAAAGTTGGAACGGTGGTCCTGATTTTCCGTCCCATGAGTAGCTCTGCTGGCGAGTGTCCACAAGCAAGTGGGGTAGATCTGTATGCTAACAGTCCCTTGGTTGGGTCTTTCTCTTTCTTCAGAAGAGACTTGGTAGTCTTCACTGCTCGTTCAACCTCGCCGTTTGCCTGTGGGAAGCGGGGACTACTTGTTGTATGTTTAAATCCCCAGTCTTTTGCGAATTGGGTAAATTCTGCTGATGCATACTGTGGACCGTTATCACTCCTGACTTCCTCTGGAATGCCGTGTCGTGCAAAGATCGCCTTGAGCGCTCTGATAACTTCAGACGATTTGGTTGTCTTATTCATTGCCGCTACCTCTACATAGCGAGAGAAATAATCAACCACTATCAAGTAAGTGATATGATCGAGTTCGAAGAGATCAGTTGCAGTCATTTGCCACGGACGCTCAGGGAAGGGTGTTGGCATGAGTGGTTCTGGCCTGATTACTCGGTGCCTTGCACAGATTTTACAGTTCTCCACCATATCTTGTATCTGACGACTTAAACCTGGCCACCAAACAGAACTTTTAGCTCGCTCTCTGCATTTAGTTATCCCTTGGTGTCCTTCGTGTAGCTTGTCGAGGACTTCTAACTTCAGGGATGATGGGATGACAATTCTTGATGATTTCAGCAGTACCCCTTGAACTACGCTTAGCTCTCCTCTGTCTGACCAATACGGTTTCAGTGCGTCATGAAGATTAAACTTGTTCGGCCAGCCCTCAAGGCAATAATGTTTAATCTCCTTACAAATGGTGTCTTCATCTTGAGCCTCCTTGATTTGTAGTAACTTGATGTCTGACACAGGGAGTGAGTCAAGTACACTGTCGAGATATATGTTCATCTCTTGTTCCTTTATGGTGGTCTCACACTCAGAACTGGTTGGCTGGATTCTAGAGAGTGCGTCAGCCACGTACATTTCCTTTCCAGGCACATGGATGACTTCTTTCAAGTGGAAACGCATGAGGCGCATCCGAAGACGCTGTATCCGAGGAGGGACGTCATTCAGTGCACGCTTTGTAAGGAGCGGCACCAGTGGCTTGTGGTCCGTTTCTGCAATGATGGATTTGCCCACGATGTAGTCACTGCATCGCTCACATGCCCAGGTCAAGGCAAGGGCCTCTTTTTCGATTTGCGCATATCTACACTCCACTGGGGTGAGTGCTCTGGATATGAATACCACTGGTCTCCAGCTTTCATCATCTTGCTTTTGAAGGAGGACCCCACCCAGTCCAAAAGATGATGCATCAGCAGAAATCTTTGTTTCTCTGTTGGGATCATATAATGCTAGGACTGGTGCTTTTGTTAAGCTAGACTTGATTTCTTGGAAGGCTTTCTCTTGTGGCGGTCCCCAAATCCACTGGCTCTCTTTCTGCATCAGGTCACGAAGAGGTTTTGTCTTGTCAGCTAAGTGCTCTGCGAACTTGCCCATATGGTTCACCATACCGAGGAATATGCGCACGTCATGAATGTTGCTTGGTGCTGGAAGGTTAACAATAGCTGTTATTTTGTCTGGATCTGCTTCAATTCCGTTAGCACTGACCACGTTTCCAAGAAACTTGATCTTTGGGGCACTAAAAATGCACTTGTCGATATTGAGTGTCACGCCTGCTGCGGACAGGCGGTCTAAAACTGCTTTCAATCTTCTGTCATGTATTTCCGGGGTAGGGCCATGACAAAGGACATCGTCAATGTTGCATTCAACTCCTTCCAATCCTTCAAGGATTCTACCCATGCACTTTTGAAATTTCTCGGAACCTGAGCTGATCCCATAGGGAAGAACGTTGAAGCAATACCGACCCCAAGGTGTAATAAAGGTGGTTAGTGGTCTTGAACTTTCTGACAACTTTATTTGCCAAAATCCAGAATTTGCATCCAGTTTCGTGAAGTACTTCGCTCCTGCAAGCTTTCCTAGGGTGACGTCAACTGAGGGTAACGGGTGATTCTCGCGCTGTACATACTCATTTAGCATTGTGAGGTCAACACACA